>NC_133309.1:23562120-23633690 GCF_012295235.1 Primulina huaijiensis | reverse complement strand
ATATATATAGACACACACACACACACTACAGCTCTCTTGCATGTTTTCTCACCATATTTGTTTGGATTGCTGATTAGATCATTGACAACATCATATGCATCTCCGAACTTGAAGGTGGCATTAGGGAGGTGGTTTGACAAGTTAGCCACAACTTTGCCAGCTCCTTCATTGAACTTTAGAGCCAAATTGTTGGTTCTTTCTTGACATCCACTGGATGAACTCAATACCCTTTGAAGTGGGATGCAACCCATTGGACCTAACCCGAAAACCATCAGTTTTCGCGCACCCAAGCCGTGTAACACCTGAAGGTTGCACGAATATCATGAGATCCAAAAAGACAAAATGGAAACATGTGAGAACGTGTTAAAATTTTCTGTTCTAATTGTGTATATAATAAATGATCGCTTAATGAATTACCGTGAGTTGGTCTTGTAGCGTTTGCAGCAAATAATGATTGAAGCTATCATCTGAATAAGTCCATGAATCGCTGTAAACCGGCATTAAGTAGTTATTTATGAAATCATTGCTTCCTAACGCGACGACGTATCGAGCTTCTTGGAAGAACTCATCTGCTTCAGTGTCTCCAATTTTGGCTCTAACCAGTTCTTGTGTCCCTCGAAACAGTTCTATTTGCTTGTATAGCCCGAATCTCTGGATCTACTCAATAAATTTACTAAATAATCATCCATGAAATCTATATAAATTCTTTAAAAAAACTTTGGTGATTCCCAAAATAAAAATAGGGATAGGCAGAAAGATTTGATCAACTTACAAAAAGTGAGCCAGTTTCATTCAAAATGCCGCCGCCTCCGGAGGCGAAATTCACTCCATTTTGTAGTATAACATCTTCATTTAGAGATGGATCAAGAAATGCTGGAGGCCTTGGAAGCCCCATCTGATCACCTGAAATTCATCATCAAATCACCTATATAATATATTATGAAACCTACGAATTATGCAATTTATATACTAAATTTTCCGACGCCAAATTACTCCCCGAGGAGGATAGACTGACTCATATAGTGTTACCTATTATATCAGCAACTGTTCGGCCATTAGAGAACCTGCCATTGGGCAAACCATTGCCGAAATCAATACCATACCAAGGCAAGCTAGCTCGAGCTAGACTCTTGGCGAGGTTATCGTTGTTCCCAACGTCCGATAAGGAATCCCCGAATATAAACTGCACTACCTTACACTCATGTCCGTTGATGAAATACCCGAGACTGATCACGCAAAATATCACCACTGACTTTTCGAATCTCATCCCGAACATTTTCTCGACAGGTCTCATGGATTTAGATACGAGGGACGACGTTGTATGTTATGGAGAGAACTGAATCCAAGGTTCTTGAATTTCGAGGGTTCGGTTCGGATTTAATAAGGTTGCATGAAACAAAACAAAAAAAGGTAGAAGAGTTTGATGGCCAAACGGAACAAGATTTCAACCAACTTCAACTACCTTTGTCTTATGTAACAACCGCAGAAGCCTAACTATACAGATTCGCATTTTGAAAAAGTGCTGATCCTTTGATGACTAATTAAGAGTAAGAGATTTAATATATTCGCATAAATCCAAGTCTAAAGGACTTTATTTTGCGACCCAAAAGTTCTTATGGTTCTCATTTGTGATAAGGGAAAATCGTTCAACGAGATTAACAAATTTCACACAAAATTAAAAGTTAATTAAAATATCATAAATCAAGCCGTAAAGTTGAGAGCAACCTATAATAATTACACAAAAACTCATGTGAGACGGTCTCACGAGTCAATTTTGTGAAACTGATATTCTATATGGGTAACCACAAAAAAGTAATACTTTTTATGTCAAATATATTAATTTTTATTGTAAATATGGACATGATTAATCTGTCTCACGGATAAATATCTGTGAAATCGTCTTATGAAAGACCTACTCTAATAATTAGGGTTTAATTTTGGATTTCTCTAAAACATCATCTATCTTATCAAACTAATTACAATATGATTTTATTATGTGACTTTATATATGTTCCAAAAATTAATATAATTTATTTAAATGACTAAATGCCTATATTAAATTATTCTTCTAATTTACTATTTCTTTTGGTTTTCCTCTTTTTTTTGTCCGAATTCACAAAATTCAATGAATATGCTAATTGGCACCGATTCCTGTGTAATTCATATAGTAAGAATAAAACATATATTACACATGTTAAAATCTACATAAACAAAAATAAAGGAAAACAATGAGATTTTTTCTCCAATTTTGAAATATTTAGTATAATTTTTCATTTATTTTTGTTTAAATTGATTTTAATTTGTGTAACATAGGCTTTATTCGCGTCATATGAGTCACGTACGAGAGAACCAGTTTCAAATAAGCAATATTCGATAGGTTTAGTGGCTTCCGGTGAAAAATGATTAAAACAAAAAAATCTAAATTACTTAATGAAAACTAAACTTTGACAAGTTACAAGACATAAATCTAAACCATGTCAACTTACATAACTAAAATTGTATTTTAAATTTCCCTTTCTTTTACCCCAAAACTCTATTTATTTCTCAACATTTTCAAGAAATTTTAGAGAGCGGTATACACGAGCCAAAAAATGTCAAAAATATCTAACAACAGTTAAAACAATAAGAAGTCAGAAGTGTTAAGATTATGAACTTAGGCCTAACTTAATCCCAAAAGCTAGCTCATTAGGAGATTGTCCAATTACATATATACAACTCTCAAGAACTTAATCCAGCCGATGTGACATCTAAAATACCTCCTCACGTTCAAGAATGAACAACTAGAGAGCATGAATTTACAAGACATTAGCATATGACACATAAGACAGTCTCATAAATAATGATGAGTTTGAGCTCTGATATCATGTTAAGATAACAGAATTAGATCTAACTTCACCCCAAATGTTAGTTTAAATAGACATGATTGTCCAAGTACATATATAAAAATCCCAAAAACTTAATCAAATATGACTCAGACATCTAACAAAAAGTATGTTGAAGTCTTCCCAATAATTTTGTAAATAGACATAAACTAATCAACACAATGTGCATGGGGAAAAAAAATAGATATATCTATTTAATTTTATTGATATTATTTGTTGACATATATAATTTATAAACAAATGAATATTATTAAAAAAATGCATGTATAAAAGTAGAAAATGATAAAATCATTTTGTAAATTGGTCTATCTTTATTTTTATCATATTCTGAAAATGGTATTTTTTTTTCACTTTTTAGTATTTATTTTAGTGGAGCGCTGATATTACTAACACGATCGAATATTAATGATATATAATATGTCACGTCAGTTATTCGAAGAAAATACCAAATGATATGTAATATTAAAACCAAAGTTTGACTATTTAAAATATCGAGACTCATATTACACAAAATTAGGGGGGTTGATTTTAATAAATTTCACTCGATTTAGTACAAAAAATAGATTTCTAAAATATAATTAAGCATATTTTATTATTTAGATTAGATTCATGAAAAACCTTCTAGCAAATACTTCCCACTCAAAAATATATCAAACGTGCATGGCATATTCCGGTCAGATGCTAACAGCTTCCATGAACTCTGCATCATTCGCCATGGCCTCCAATGTTTCCTCCGCCAAGCAAGCTTCCGCATCGATGCTGCCGGGATCTGCTGCCGGGAAAACTGTGATCCTTCCATCAATTTTCAACCCCATCCCACTCCTCACAGCGATTGGTTTTCCCCATCCGAAATCATTCCCATACACATCGTACCTAGGCGAATTACTTACGACACAAATATTATTACTCAGACGCTTACTCGGTATTGTAGGATTTTCCGCCCAATCTTCCAAGTTTTTGATCGCTTGTTCCTTAGTTTGTTGACTTACCAGTTCGTGGAACATAATCGCCGTATATCCAAGGCCATGATGAAAGATATGGTCCTCATTCGACGAGATTATTGCCCCATAACTCGCGTTGCCGAAGTAACAATTGTGCAGAGGTATTCTTTCTCTGGTGCCAACGGGTACGAAGAAGTGAATTTTTTGGTTCTCGGAGTTTTGATTAATGCTGCTGCTGTTACGCCGCCCACGCAGCACGGATCGCCATATGTGAGCTAACAGAGTTTGTAAAGAGGATATTTTTCCCGTGCCCGCTTCGTCATTGGCCCTTGATTTGAGCTTAGCAATGTTCTCTTTGCTAAAATGAAAAACCCTTTGTAGCAATTGATCTGAATCAAAGTCACTGAACATATTTCGCCTTTCCAATGGAGGAATATGGATTGGGAGATTGATTTTTCCCGGAAACCAGCGTTCGAAAACGGGGATTTTCGATATAGTTTCGAAACCACGGGATATTTCAGACCAAGAATTAAAGAAATGCCAGAAAGAATTCCCGTCTACCAGAGCATGATTCATGGAGCAACCGATGAAAAACCCGTCTTCTAGCTCTGTTACTTGCACCCCGAGCAATGGCTTAGAAACGCCTTCCAAATTGGAAATGTTAACAAGTGTGAAAAACGAATAGACAGCCTCAGGTACGTAGATTGGATCCAAGATGTCGGAGACCGACACACCCGGAGCGTTTGCATGAGTAAATTCAGCCCCAGCATTGTCGCAGTCTACGAAGAAAGAGCTCGTCCCATCGTCGTTCTTAATAGTTTTTAATCGGCCCGCAAGGGGAGGGAAGAAGTCTAATGTTCTTGAAAGTGAGGCTTTCAGGTGATCAACAAAGGTTTTCTTGAATTGATCATGGAGGTTGGGATTGTAAAAGAGTAACCCTTCTTGAATCGGGCAGATTAGCAGAGGCATCAGATCCCATGGAGTTAACTCCATCTTTGAATTGGCAACTGCATTGCCATTGTTTATGGTGGTTGATGCCATCTTAACAATGCATGAACATAGTATTTCGATTTCCGACATAGTTTGTAAGCTATTGCGAAATCGAAACGCAGGATAATTTGATATGAGAAACTTGTAGATCTGAAAGGTGAGAGGCTATTTGATCTAATTGTTGTAAGAGATTATTATTGAGAGAGTAATTTTTTTTATTAAAGTGATTAGAATAAGAAAATCATTGCCATTCATTTGTTGCTAAGTTGTATGGGAATTTGATGCTTTGGATAATACGACAATTTTTTGTGGGAATTTTATCGTTGACATTTTCGAATGGGACAAATCAATGGATGAATATTTAATACATAATAATTAGGTAGTTAAAGTAGCTAGGTTGTCTTAAACAGAAGTTATGCTTTACTAAATAAGTTAAACACAAGCAAAAAAAATAAAGAAGAATCATAATTGGTATGAAAGATATTGCTAAAGAATTGATTAATTTCATGTCTTCCGTTCCAGCCTTTGATGATGGAGAAGTTTGACTATAATTAAGCGCATTAGATTAAACTAATCTTCTGAAATTTTAGTCGTTTTTTAATTGAGAGTGTTGATGATGATGATGCTACGTACATATGTTAGCACTACATCAGCGTAACGTCGAAAAAAGAACTTAAATTTCCAAAATAAATAGATTAAGATTATAATTAGACACGGAACAAAATCATAAAACACGAACATTCAAAGCAACGAATATAACTTTCCCAGTTTTTAAATACATACTCAAATGGTGACGGCTTGCATGAACTCTGCATCTTCGTCCAAAGCATGCATTGTCCCCGGCACCAAGCATGCATCGACATCTATGCTGTCGGGTTCCGCCCCTTGGTAAATCAAGATGTTCCCGTCAAATGGATTCACCTTTCCACTCCTTACAGCAACTGGTTTACACCCCCCACCCCCCACCACAAAGTCATTTCCATAAAAGTTGAACCGAGGAGATGGTCAGTGTCGAGATTGGAAGGAAGCCAGCAATCAAGAACTGATGGTTTTGATTTTACATCAAATCCACGGGATATCTTCCCCGTCTACAACAGCATGAAATTGAGGTTTTTAGCTGATCAAGGAAGGTTTTCTTGAATTCATGGGGTTCATGATCTGGGTTTTTGTATAGGATCCATATCTGGATTGGTTCCAATAGGATGAACTGTAATTCCCATGGAGAAAGCTCAATCCCCGAAATGAGAGCTCCACCATTGTTAGCCATAGTGGTGGACATTACAAGAAGGCATGAAGATATCAGGGTTACTTCTGCCATGATTGTTAACAGTTTGTGTGCAGATGATAGTGTAAGAAAAGGAAATGATGAGGTGCTGGATTCATCCAATTTCTACGTATGCATTATATGTATTTATAAGTCAGAATGGTGAAAAAATACATTGCATTTGGCCACATTAACATGTATTTGACTATTTTAACAGCAGACAAAACCCAATAATAGTGTTTTAATGTATCATCATGCTTTATCGTAAACTCGAAAGAGATTGGAGAAGCTAATGGGGTTGAGTTCTTCTGTTTATGGGATTTATTTTATCTCAAATTTTCATTATAATGTTGCTTATTATTACACACCAAATTTGCAGAAAACCCCTGATTCAGGATAGAAACAAACTCGACACCAGACATTCGTTTGGCTTGTAACAGGAGTAGTACACGTTTAAAACTCGAACTCAAAACAGAGGTTCATCTTCAACTGGCCTACAAAAATGGAACACCATCCATTAATCAGTCTGCATTGCAATAATACTTTATTTGCTTCACCAAATAAAACTCGAACTCAAAACAGAGCTTTATCTTCAGCTTGCCTACAAAAATGGAACACCATGCATGAATCAATCTGCATTGCAGTATTACTTTATTTGCTATATCGGTTCAGATCTGTCACATATTTATGCAGTCACGGGTTGTTTAACAAAAGCTAAACCCTTCTCAATGCTAGCCTTCAGCTCTGACTTGAGTTCTTCCAACGCCTTCTGTTCATACTTGGTTAACCCTTGAAGGTCCGATGAAATCACAGCCTCCACCCCTTCTCTTCCTAGCTTAACCCTGGAGGCAAAGAACGGGAGCTCAGTTAAATCAGATTGGATAAAAGAGCACTCATACACATCACTGTCCCCATCAAGGGCTCGGAGTGAGGACTCCACGAATCGTGCTGCAGCATAAGCCATCGAAAGTGTGGCTGATCCTGCTCCTGCCTTTGCCTCAACGACTTCCGTCCCAGCATTTTGAATCCTCACAGTTAGCTCTTGCACTTCTTGATCGGTGAAAGTTACAGAGGGCTTAGTCTTTGACAAAAGGGGCAAAATGGTAATTCCTGCATGCCCACCAACAACTGGTACATCAACGTCAATGAGCTTCAGGTTTTTCTTCCTGGCAACAAATGTGTTGGCTCTAACAACATCAAGAGTAGTGACACCGAAGAGTTTCTTTGGATTGTAAACCCCTTTCTGCTTCAAGACCTCGGCCGCAATCGGCACAGTAGAGTTGACTGGATTGCTGATAATGTGGATGAAAGCATCAGGGCAATTCTCGGCAACAGCCTCGACTAAAGACTTCACTATGCTGGCGTTGATGTTAAACAAGTCATCACGGGTCATACCTGGCTTTCTTGGTACTCCAGCAGGTATGACGACAACATCTGCACCCTTCAAACATTTGGCTAACTCGGAAGGTCCAGTAAAATCCGAGACCAGAGAGGGTGTGTTGCAGTGACTGAGATCGGCACAAACTCCCTTGACATTGGCCACATCATAAAGATTTAAAGCAGAAACGAGAGGCGACATTTTGACCAAAAGGGATAGAGGTTGGCCAATTCCACCAGCAGCTCCAAGAACCGCTACTTTATAGGATGCTTGAGGCGGAGCATATGTGTAAGATCTTTGGTTGTGACTTTTGGCTTTTGCAACGTATAAGGGCTTGAGAAATGCATCATTTTCAATGCCTACGAATGAAGATTCAAATGCAGAGTGTGTGCCATTTGTTGCCTTGAGACCATTAAAATTCCAAAAGCAGCTTTTCGAATTAATATTGATGCTAGAAGCCTTTGATTGTGAGAGCAAGCCAGCTCGGGGGCCAGCGAATGTGGTTGATCTAACAGAAGTGGGTGACAGTGTTGCTGCCATCTTACAAATTTCCAACATAGACCAACTAAAATCAGACAAGTTTATACCAAGTAACCATTACCAATGCTTCAAATAAATCAAAAGCAACACATACTATTCATGGATTTCCTCAATACAAAAACAGAAAATATATCGAAACCCTCAAGAAAGAACAGAAAATGTATATCGATAAGGAAAGATATGGGTTAGATCTTTAAACAGCTAGCTTAAAGTCTCTAATAAACGAAACAATAGAAGCTCAAATTGAGTTCTTTCCCTGACAGCCAAAAAACAAAGACAGATCTGATCCCATATCAATTCAAGCGTTCAGCGATCGAATTCTCTTAAATTCCACCAAATCAAAAACATTAAGTTAATAGCATATTATAAGATCTACATTACAGCAACAACTTAGAACCTATCTATCCACCAAGAGGAGGCAAACTCAAGCAAGATCCATCACAAGTAATTTTTCTAAACCCGTAAGTTTCACCTTTAAATAGATTTAACGCCCCTCCCCAAATACTGATCCATCCAAATAAAGTTATTCTGTTGAACATGTACTCCAAGATCAAATGCTAAAATACCTCCATATACGCAATCGAAACAAGGCAAGAAACTAAATCTACCTATTCCGCAGTGGCTCACACATAAAGAATAAAAATGAACAAAGAAATTCTTTCTCGATCGCAAGTAATCAAAACCAACCCATCTGTCACATAAAAATCACATTCCCAATGAGACAAGATGCAGTTCGAATTCACTATTTCAACAAAAAGAGCTAGATCTACGATTCAAACGGGATAAAACCTCAGAAAATCAGCAAAATAAAGAAAAAAAATACTTCACCTTTGGGGTAGGTGATGAACCGAGATGGGGTGGCTAAAACTGCTTCAAGATCGAAACTTTTGCTCACAAAAACAAGAGGGGCGAATGTATTTGTAGGGATTTGGTTATCTTAGTTTCTCCGTCGTTGTGCTTCGAGGAAATCTACAAATGAATGAATGTTCCAGTCTTTCAGATGGGGAAGGCACACGTATAGAATCTCCTTGGTGGCGATCCCATATTCTTCTAGGGGAGATCCTGGCCTCACGTTTATTTGTCCACGTGTTGTTTCAACGGCCAGGATGCCTTGTGCTTGTGAAAAATAAATCACACACAGAGTTGGTGGCTTGTCTGGTTTTGCTTTTTGTGCTGACTTTTTGAAAGATATTTTGTTTTGTATAGAAATGTGGTTTGAGCAGTTCGATTCATATTTAGATTCATAAATAATATTTTTAACTTAAAAAATAATATATTTTATGAATCGAATTAGATAGAAGATGTGTCTCAAAAAATTTATACGTGAGACGATTTCATAAGAATTTTAATTTTATTTTATTTTTAAGAAATAAAATTATTGGGTTTTTTGGTTAATTATAAAAATAATTAAAAAAACTCATCAAAATATCAAAATAAATAAATGAAAAATTAAGAGGCTCTTCTTGACTTCCTATGAAAAAGTTTGTCATTTTTTCTTTTTCTAAATTATATTTTATTAATTGTTTACATATAAAATTATATAACAAAAAGAGTCGGTCACTAGATTATGTTGTTTAACTAAATTTTGTCCTATCAAAATTTTGAAACATAAAATTCATCAATAATAAAATATATATCTATATTATTAACTAAATCTCGTTCAACAAATAGTGTCAAACTATAGACAAATAATAGTCAATCAATTGTTGAACAACAAATAATGAAGATTCAAGAATCAATTGTTCGTCGACAAATATTCTATATCCTAAAAAATACTAAACATACTAAAAATACTAAACATACTTGTGCGGTGTCTATTTGGTTCCGTCATGATGTTGATGCACGTAATGCAACATCGATATTTTCGATAAAAAAAAATGCTAAACATACTAAAATTTGTAAGATATATTACTAAATCTGAAATTTGACAACATTGAGGACCACAATCGTAATAAATAAATATATAACCAAAATTATAGTTTTTCTATAACTTATGAGAATTTTCAATAAGTGGAGGAATGTATAAATCCGTTTATTCGTTTAAAAATTAATAAAGTTACCAAAAATAATTAATTTAATCGATTAATGTTAATAACATAGTATACGCACATCATTCTCTCTTGAAATTTTAAACCGATTAACTTTTTTTTTTTTTAATTCTCGTGTCTTAAATTATCTTAGTTTTTTTTTCTCTTGGCAAGTGAAGCATGCAACATATGATGATATTTAAGTAATTTTTTTTAAATGTACAAAAATAACATGACGTCTTAGTCAATGGGAAAGCTGTAGTGACCTAATTCTTGTTCTCATAAAAATTGAGAATTTTTATCGTAAGGACCTAAATATTCGTGAGCTCGATAAATATGAAAAAGATATTCCGAAAGTTCATAATCTCATCAGACATGGAAGATATCTCGATAAATATAAGGGTAAGAACAACAGTAAGTTTAGGATGAAGTAGATAAAATGATGATAAACTCACTTTTATTTTGTATAATTTTATTTGAATCATAATATTTGTCAACGTAAATTTTTAAAATTTGGATGAATTAGTTAATCATTTCATTTAAGCTCTGAAATCATCATATATGAACAAACACTATTTAAATACGTTAGCCAATTTTTATATGAGCTTCGACCTAATATTTTTTTTAAAAAAAATTACAACATTCCATCTCAATGTGTTAATAACATTATGATATTCCTTGAAAAATTTTAAAAATTAAAATACTCAGATCAAGAATCTCGTCGGAATGATATTAGTTTCTCGATCTCTCCCCCGACATTGATCGAGACAAGAAAAATCACGAAATGTCAGGTCGGGATTTTTTCGAGACGAGAATGAGATATATATAGATTGTTTTTCAGTTGTTTCAATTTAAAAGTGTATTTGAATTTTTGAGGATAGAGAATAATTGATCAAAATTAACAAATTAAATTTTCATTATTCAATAATTGCGATTTTCAATATCCCAATCATGAAAAGTCTCATATTTTAATACATTCACAACACACAACAATCCCTAAAGATGATTCGTCTCTGGTTTGAGACAGAGAGAAATGTACTATTGGTGTTATTTGTGAAAAAAAAAATGGTTTTTTTACCCATAAACGAGGTTACATAAAATAAAATAAAAAGTTTAATCAGAAAAGTGAAATTATACATATACACACATATACGTACATGTATACTATGGTATCTCCTCTACTTCGAAAAGTCATTATTATTTCTCTCTAATTGAACAGGTTGAATTCAAACTACTCTAAAAATATTATCTTTAACAGTTGATATAAAGACTTATACTTTATCACATCAACACTATCGATATTAATACTACTCATGTGTCGAGATATGGACCATCGACTCACAAAACACATCGCATTGTCATCCTCGTTTGTTTATTTAAAATTTTTTAATATTATGTTTAGACAAAGATTTTACACAGGTAGAAATTGGTTCTAACAGAGGATGCTCTGGCATCTGCGAGAGATCATTACAAAACTCTATCTGGTCTAGAAGAAATAAAAACATTAATTTTCATGTTCTCCTAGAACATAGATATTTAGAGAAGTTAAGTAAATACTGTTGATGCAAATAGATGGAATAGAAGTACTTATCCATCTCATTTTTACTTTCTGCCTCTGCCTCGGTTGCCACGGCCACGACCACGACCACGACCACGACCAAAGCCACCACCTTTTCCACGCAGCGCCTTGTTCACATCGTGTTTTATTTGCATGGTCTCTGGTAAGGGAAGTATGTTGTTTACACACTTTCTGAAGCTGAAATCATCGACAGATTCATCGTCCCTGATGAGGAAGAAGCAGCGACTTTTAAACTGTGGATGAAATCGGACTTGAAAACTTTTAACGCCACAGCCTATCTTTCTCTCTGCCTCCATATGACCTTTTTTAAGCAATTCCAACATCATGATGTGCTCATACTGAAACAGAACCAAGCCAAATTCATGAAGACCATACATCATGGAAACTTCCACTCGAGTTAAAAAGAAGGTTCATTAACATATATCAAAAGGTTGAATTTCAAATATCATCGCCGGAACTGTGTTTCACTGTGAAAATTAAATTGGTCAACGATAATCAGAGCTTTGTATTTCAAACCTAAAATAAACAGTAGTAAACTACTCATGAATCTCATAACACTGCAGCAAAATGAAATTCGGACTACCAGATATACTAAATTTTGTTCCTAAAATTTGAAAAGATCAACCTTTGAAGGTCTCCAGCTATATTAAGCCTGACAATGAAAACCCGTGCCTATAAGAAACTGTTTGCTATCATCTAAGAAGATATGGTCATTAGACAACGTTTGCACCCAAAAAAAATTCAAATTCGACCTATTTGTCAGGGGGGTAGGGGGGAAACACGAAACAAGAAAAGAAAGAGGTGACAAGTTGAACTCTTGTTATAGAGTTACAGATAAAGTCCCAATGGCAGCTTATACGAATTTCAAAGAGAACTATAATACATATGCCAATTCTGACACACATATTGACCCCATAAATGGACAAGATTTCTCAACACACCAAACATCTTCGGGGAGAAAACCAAATTAAAGTGGTTCCCAAAGATTTTCTATGACATTACAAATTTGCAATATACGAGCACATCCATCACACTTTCTGCAACATACAATCACGATAATATTATTCCATTCTATTTCATGCAACCAAAAGATCAAGAAAAGCAACCCCATCACCCTTTCCGCGAAAAAGAATCAACAATTATGCTATTCAGTTCAATTTCTTGCAAACCTAAAGAGCGTTTCTATTCTAGACCATGAAACATGCCAAAGTTCTGCAGAATGAATATTACTATTAAACTGTAACAAATAAGTGGAAGTATCAAATCATATTAAGACTTCAAACAACATCAAAAGAAGAAAACCTAATTGTTACAACTTACAAGACAGAAATAGACTAAAGATATTCAAAAATCCAAACAAAAACAAATCTTTCAACATCTACAAAGGAAATCCCCACAACCTCTGCTCTAAAATATAAAACCTCAGATAAGATAATCATTTAAGACCAACAGAAAATCAAGCTATTTATACAGACACAATTTACCAGGAAAAAAGGATGGTTTCACCTATGAAACAAAAAAAAATAAAGAAATACATCGGAATAAAGTGTAAAAAAAAAATCCAAGCTTCAGTTTACCTTGTTTAAATCAATATTAGCAGGCCAGGTGTGGAGAAGCTTATAGAAATAATCAAACATCTCCACAGAAGACCCAAACGATTTCATACCCACGCTGGCCCCAGCAGCCTCCTCCTCCTCCTCCTTCTGCTCTTCAATTTCGTCCTCTCCATCTCCTACACCCTCTACTCCAGAATACTTCTCAGATTCGGCTTTGATTCTCTTCTCTCCGTTTGGCTCAGTGCCCTCATCATCCTCCCTGGCACGCTTCGAGCCGCCATTTCCCGGCTCAGATTCAGCTGCAATTTCGGCTTGAGGCTCGATTTCACTGCTCAGAGGAGCCGCTGGAGCTGATTCGTCGGCCATGAGTGAACTGCAGAAGTGCAGAGTGGCGAGATAAACCTTAACTTTAAAGCCCTGAATTGGCTCTCTATTTTTTAGCCCGACCCGGCAGTAGAGTAGACTTTGGTCGGAGTTAACCCATTCAGCACTCGAGTCCAAAGTTGTTGATGGGCTAGAAAGCCCAGCCCATTTCTACATTTTTCGAAGCCCATTGAGATTATTGTATTTTTTTTTTAGAAAGTTGAGATTACCGTTGTGTGTGTGTGTGTGTATAAATACTCTAATTCGACAAAATATTTTGGAATATATTTTAATAACCCACCAAACATAGAAAATTTCTTGAACCTAAAAATTTCAAAAAATAAAAATAAATAAACAATTGGTTTCAATTCTTTTTTGAGTAAGTCTCTTGTGAGACGGTCTCACGAATTTTTATATGTGAGACAGGTTAATCCTATCGATATTCACAATAAAAAATAATACTCTTAGCATAAAAAGTAATATTTTTCATAGATGACCTAAATAAGAGATTCGACCCACGAAATTGATTCGTGAGACCGTCTCATAAGAGTTTTTGTGTTCTTTTTTATATATATATAAAAAAAGAAGAATGTAATGGATATCTTGCGAAGGTGTGCGAGAAATATATAATATTTTTAAATAAAAAAAGAGAGTGGGAGATTGAATGAAGGGGTTATAGAAGTTTGAATGGACTGACGATGCCCAATCTAAAGGAAAAGCATAAAGAAACCAAGACTCTCATTTTTAGTGCATAGAAAAAAGAGCTTGAAATCCTAAAGTGAGTTTCCGGTTAAAGCAAATTCTTGGTATTTTTAAGTAACATGTCTAGCTTGAAAGAATTATCTAATGGTTCTTGGAATACAATTTAAATATTGATAAGAAATTTTTGATCATATATGTTTCATATTTTGCTATTTTGGTCAGATATGTTTTTAAGTTTCAATTTTAGTTCTGTATCTTTCAATGTGTGAAAATTTAGCTCTTTATATTTAAAGTGTTGGTATGTCGGTGCACGTCAGCGTCATGTCAGTATCACATCGATGCGATATCATCTTCGTATCGAAAAAATGACTAAAATTGAAAAAAATAAAGAATATGACGTACTAATAACGAAATAAAATTTCATGATATAAAGACCAAAATCATATGATACAAATATACGATAAAAATTACAATCTTCTTTGTTGTAAATAACATCTGATGCACATGAAATCGAAATACTTCAAAGTTTTACTGAAAAGNGACGCTCTTCCGATATATATATATAAATGTTTTGTGCACTTTTATGCTTTTCAAATCCCACAAGGGATAAAATACAAATGGAACATTTTGAACAGATCAGACAACTCATTCCCAGAAGTAATAAACATACAATATTCTTGCAAGAACTTTCAATATCATTCTGTCCCTGTTAATTTTTTTTCCTTGCAAAATATCATGAGCTTCTTAACTTACAGAATCATCATTCTTGTAGTATGTTTCCTCGGGTTCTTTTCGATTCAACCGAGGAGCGTCTCAGGGTTCGGAAACTTTGATCTTACTCTGAGATTGAGCCTGAGACATCCGCGTATTCTAGCTCGGAAGGTTTTTCAAGATTTGAACGTGCCACTTGACGTCGCGCCATCACCGGCGATGGGATTTGATCCCGATCAATCGGAAAAGAGAAGAGTTCGACGAGGATCAGACCCTATTCACAACAGATGCTGATGTATTATGATATGCTTGGAATGTAGCCAAAATATCTCTCGAAGCTTATATATGATGGATGCAAAACGTCGAGGATGACGATGAATTTATCACAAATTCTTGATCAGTTTCAAGTAGAGTTGGTTCTGTTTCTATTGTTTCATTTGTTTAAATCAGTGGCATTGCGTCCAGGAATGAGGAAGACCAGGGAACAACATAGATTATAGATATGATAGCATATTATAAATTCGAGTGATGCGTAGAATGTTCGGGTCTACAATTGGTATCTATTTACCGAAAAAAAAAAACTAGCTTTTTTTGTCTAGCTTTTCGTGTTCTGTCCATGTTTCTAGTTAATATGCTGATATTTTCTTACAAAGTTCGAATTAAAATTTGGAGGAACTAATAGAAACATGGAATAGAATTGTTATCGTATTTGAAATCGAATTCGGACGAATTGTTTCAAGACAAGTTTGCAAATTTGGTTATTAAATTTTAAGAAAATTGCATTTTCGGTCTTGTATATTTATCTGTTAGCGATTTTGGTAATCCATAATATCGAATTTTAGTTTTAGTCTGTTTTTTTTTTTTGTATTTTTACTTTTTTTATGTGACATTGTTGTAACACTAACGTTTATATAGCTAATCTAAATCTTATTCAAGTCAAACCGGAAACAATTTATCTTTTAAGTTTACATTGGCTCAATAAAAATCAAACTCAAGTTTAGTTTTTATTTATTTATTTTGCCATCAGATTGATTGCTCGCATGTTGACGAGACTTCAGATATGTCGCTAATATTTAGTGTCATGTGAAAAATATTTGAAGTTGTGTTAACATTACGTAAAAAAAATAAAAAAGGACTAAAAGTATAAAATAACCTAGTTTGATGCATGAAACATAATTTTAACTAATTATAAATATAGATCTAACTTACAAAACCAACTTTACTAAATTTGAGAATTTATGATATATATTATTTATTAAAGTTAAAACTCTTTAGGGATCTATCAAAGTACTAGTTTGAAAGGCTCGTTGGAATTGATCTGCTACGAAATTTACATTATACATAACAGAAGCACCTGAAGCAGTAAATGAAATAGGTATTAGTTTGGTAATGGTTGGAATAGCAAACTCAGATTTAGGGGAGGTGAATAAACTATTTTAACATTTTCTTCAAATTTTGAGTTATTCATAATAGTTTTTAGGCTGTTAAAAAATATCTTTGAACGACTAGTTTTACTGGACCACTGAAAAGTGATTATGTGCCGAAACAGTCGGGCTTGACTAACGATAAACTATATAATGCAATTGTGAGTTAACAAGCAACAACTTGAAAATATAGGCAAGAACGTAAAGTGCGTAAAGAAATGAGACATATATTTTATGGATATTAGGAGATATTCAACAATTCCTATGTGACAACTTCTTCTACTTAGGAAAGATTCCACTTGAAGAATTTTGTTTTACAATGTCTAATAACAATTCACTTCAACTAAGACTTATCTCTATATAATTTGAAACTTTTAGTGATCATTTTACAAGATCTGGATGCTTAAGAAATCTCTATTCACCAGAAAACAATACAAAATAACCCAACGGCAAGCTTGACGGTTTGATTTGGTAATGTGACACGGATTTATCCTTGAATATCTAATATAGTCCGATAGGTGTGTGCTTTGAGCAACATAAAATATGAAAGCTTTCAGTGTTCTCGAAACTCTTGAAAATATATAGGCTTGAATAAAACAGTTAGATAGTTTTTTGATGGTTTCTTCTCTTTGAAATCTGCATATTTATAGTTTAAAAGCTTGAAAAACCGGATTTTCTTTTCAACGATCATTTGCACTTTTACCTAACAAAATGAACATGTCGCTTTCAATCATCGTACATATAATTAAACGCTCATTTAATGTTTCTTGTACTTTTCGTCTTTAAGCTCCTTACTTCTGAAAGGCTTAAAAACCATAAATGAAATAGACAGCTTTCAGTCATTCGGGAGCTTGTGGGATATTGTGCAATCTTTCTAAATATGTCAGCTATTGAACAACTTGACTTTGCAGTTTCCTTTTTAAAATTACTCACATCTGACTGGTTACAGTGCAGTTGGATTTTAACAATTTAAACATGTATATTGTATATACACTACAAGAAAAAAGGCCTACGACAATGGTTTTTTCCCGTTGTTGTAGGCCTTTTAAAATCGTTGTTAGAAGCCCTGTGGTTAAAGGGTGTGCTCAAAGACAACTAGACATGCTTAATGGACCGGTTCGGGCCGGAACCGACCCGTAACCGGTCCGATAAGCCCGGAACCGGATCCGGTATGTGAGAACCGGACCCGAAACCAAACACAATCCATTAATTTGTGGGTTGACCCGGAACCGTACCCGGAACGGGACCCGGATCCGACAATCAAATTTTTAAAAAAAAAATGAAAAAAGGCACTTGGGCCAACGGCTGCAAATGCAGCCGTTGGCCCAAGGCTGCACATTTGCAGCAGCCAACATTTCAGTAGCCGTTTTTCAACGGCTACTGAAATGTTTAAAATTTTTTTTTTTAAAATTTGGCCCCCAATTTTGGGGGTCAAATTGCAAATATATATTTATTTTTTAACCCTCAAAATCACCTATAAATACAAGTCATTTTTCATATTTCACATATCAATTTTCTCTCAACTTTTCATTTCTCTACAATTAATATATTTCTTTGCTATCATTTCTCCAAATATATTCAATAATTGTGTTATAATTTTATCTATAATCCATATTATTTTTATTGTTATTTATTTAATATTTCGCAATTTACTCATACAAATATTCGAATTTCAATGGCATCGTCTTCAAACCGTCGTGGTGGTCGTGACGAATACGCTCCCGATTTTGGTGAACATTTTGGCTACATCCCCGACTTTGATGAAGTTGAACTTGGCCACGAGGATGAAGAAGCCATGGAACTCCCCAACAAAGATGTAGGGACGCCATCGTCTACTCGAGCAAGCAACACAATGTCAACGAGCACGACGACAGCCCGTGCAAAGCGAAGCAAAGTTTGGGATCACTTTGATATTGAACAACAAGGTACGAATAACTCTTTTGCCGTTTGTAAAATTTGCAAAACGAGGTATTCTTACAAAACGGGTGGTGGTTCCGGTGGTACCGGTACTTTGAAAAAACATTTAGTTAAGGTACATAAACTTGACCCTGATACGCTACAACCATTCGGTAGGGAACCAATACAACAACAAATTAATCCTTTTAGTGGTAAAGCTTTTATAATTACAAAAGAAATTTCTCGGAAAGCTATCGTAAAGTTTGTTACCAAATGTTGTCAACCTTTTATAATAGTTGAACAAGAAGGTTTTGTTGAATTTACTAGTACTATTCAACCTGATTTTCATAATATTTCTAGGCACACACTTAAAAAATATTGTTTTGATATTTACAAAGAATATAAAGAAACACTAAAATCGCATCTTTCAAATATTTCTTGTAGAGTTAGTTTGACAACTGATATTTGGACTAATTTAAAATATGAATCATATCTTGTTGTTACATGTCATTGGATTGACGAAACTTGGACTATGCAAAAAAGAATTTTAGCGCTAGATCAGTGAGAATCGTCTCACAACGCATACACTATAGCTAGATATGTTTTAAATGTTGTTAAGATTTATGGCATACAAAATAAAATAATGTCGATAACGTTAGATAATGCGAGTGCCAATACTCTTGCAATTAAATATCTTAAAGATCCACTAAAACCAATTTTAGAAGGTAATTTGCTTCATGTTAGATGTGCGTGTCATATTATCAACTTATGTGTTAAATGTGCTTGTGATGAACAAATGTCCACTGTAATAGAAAAATTCAAATTATGTGGGAAATTATTACGTGAAAGAAGATATGGACGTGACTGGAAAGCACTAGTCGAATCAACCGGAATTAAATTTAAAAAATTTCCTCTTCCTATTGAAACTAGATGGAATTCTTTATATCACTTGCTTCATACTTTATTACGTTTTCAAGATTTAGTTACTCCGTATTATAATAATATTACAACACAAGCTTTAATGCTAACAGACGATGATTGGAATATTTTGAGTAAATGTGTTTCTTTGTTAGAAATTTTTAAAGAAGCAACCGAAAAATTTTCTGGCATTAACTACCCTACTTCAACCATGTTTCTACCTTTGCTTTTCAATATGTTTTATAAATTTATTGAATATCGCGATGATTCTATTATGCGTGATTTTGTTGCAAATATGGAAAACAAATTTTTAAAATATTGGGAAACTATCCCAATTGTGCATGGTTTAGCAACATTACTTGATCCTACTCAAAATCAAGGAGGATTAGACGTGTTCTTTGAATATTATGCTAAATTTCTTGGGAAGAATGTTGACGATCAAAAGAAGTCAATCATGCATTCTCTCCAAGAATTGTTTGATTTGTATGCTAGTGAACAATGTGATGAACCGAGTGCGCAGTCGGAGGAGATGCCGACATATAAGAGCAAAAGTGGAGCACTGAACTTCTTTCAAAGTTTGAAACGACAAAAGTTCAAAGGAAAATCGGTGACAACAACCAATTACAATGAGATCCAAATTTATCTAAGTCAATATATTGAGACTACGGATAATTTCGATGTTCTTGATTGGTGGAAAGTAAATTCTAAACTTTATCCAGTGTTATCTGCAATTGCAAGAGATGTCCTACCCATTCAAAGTTCAAGTGTAGCTTCCGAATCAGCATTTTCAGTATGTGGAAGAATCATTGGTGACCAAAGAACTAATTTAAAGCCAGAAACACTTTCCATGCTAACGTGCCTACAAGATTGGTTTGCAGCAGAAAAAAAGAATAGGACCTCTGGCGCGATCGACGAATTCCAAAGCTCAAGTTCCGACGAAGATCCAGAATATTCTAAATATATTTTAATAAATCGTGATGAATTTTAGATTAACAATTGTAAAAGTAAATGTTTAAGTTATTCTGTTAAGATTTTTTTATGTAATCATAATTATTTGCAATCAAAATTCTAAATAAAAAATTCTCCATTAATATGACTAATTTTAATTATATAGTAAAATATAATAAATTAAAGTTCGGAACCGGTTTGAACAGAACCAGAACCGGTTTATTAGAAGCCGAACCGGTCTTGGTTCGGATTGGTTCCAAGTATTTGAACTTGGAACCGGAACCGGTTCGGAACCGGTTCCTAACCGGTTCGGACCGGTTCCAAGTTTACCGGACCGAGAACCGGTAGGAACCGGTCCGAAACCGGTCCGGTGGAACCGATAAGCATGCCTGAAGACAACGGTGAAAAACCGTTGTCGTAGACGTCTAAAGATGACGGTGAAAAACCGTTGTCGTAGGTATACAAAACCGTTGTTAAATGTCATGTGGTTAAAGAATTCGCTAAAAGACAACGGTTCTGGAGGGTTGTTGTAGTTACAATTTGCGACGGTTTTTAAACAACCGTCACAAATGAATTAGCGACGGAAATCATCGTTATCCGTTGCTAACATTAGCGACGGTCGTAATAAAAATAGTCGCTAAATAGCGACGGTTTTATACACCGTCGCTAAATTTAGCGACGGTGTATACTTCACAACACTTAAAATTTTTCTCCCTTACACAATTTTAATTTCGTTCTTTTTAAAGTTTAATAAATTTTTAAAATCAAGACTAAAAAATTTTCGACTGAAATTTTTTTTTTTTTTACTGACAAAAATAGCAAAGGAAAGTATAAAAGACCTTCGTTAATTTTAGGGAGGAAATTGAATTAATACCGTCGCTAAATTTAGCCACGGTGTATAAAACCGTCGCTCTTTAGCGACTATTTTTATTACGACCGTCGCTAATGTTAGCAACGGATAACGATGATTTCCGTCGCTCATTCATTTGTGACGGTTGTCTAAACACCGGCGCAAATTGTAACTACAACAACCCTCCCGAACCGTGGCCTTTGCGCGAATTCTTTGCCCGCATGTCCGCTAGCTACGGCGTGGTATACCTACGACAACGGTTTTTGTTAAAACCGTTGTTAAATGTCATGTGGTTAAAGAATTCGCGAAAAGACAACGGTTCTAAAGTGTTGTTGAAGTTACAATTTGCGACGGTGTTTAAACAACCGTCACAAATGAATTAGCGATGGAAATCATCGTTATCCATTGCTAACATTAGCGACGGTCGTAATTAAAATAGTCGCTAAATAGCGTCGGTCTTATACACCGTCCCTAAATTTAGCGACGGTTAAATGTAAACTGTCGCTAATTATAGATAGGCGACAGTTTAATAAAACCGTCGCTAAATGTAGCGATAACCGTCGCTACNAAAACCGTTGTCGTAGTCCAAAAAAAAAACGCTCATAGACAACGGTTTTTTAAAAACGTTGTCGTAGGCAAAAAAAAACGCTCATAGACAACGGTTTTTAAAAACCGTTGTCGTAGATATATCAAAGACAACGGTTTTAAAGAAACTGTTGTCTACCGTTGTCGTAGATATATCAAAGACAACGGTTTTAAACAAACTGTTGTCTTTGAGCGGATTTTTTTAGGCTACGACAACGGTTTTTGTTAAAACCGTTGTTAAAAGTAAAAAGACAACGGTTTTTGTTAAAACCGTTGTCTTTGATGTGTTGTTAAATAGGATTTTTGTTGTAGTGATAGGACTTTGATCTAGTCAGATTGACATTTGATCTCCCATAGCTGTTCAGAAATATATATTGCGGCTTGAATTCATTGCATGAACGGATTTAACTCCAGATGTTCTGTTTGAAACGACTTGAATTGATCTAGCAGTTCGAAAACCTGAAATTACAATCAAAGAACAGTTGAATCCCGAAACAACTAGATGTTGTTATTTATAAATCTTTAAAACTTAGAGTAATAATATCTATCATTTTTATTTTCCTTAATTTTCTTCCTTCAATTCAACCAACTTCTCTTTCTGATTTTTCATTCGATCAACGTCCAATAGTACAAATTATTTAATGTTTAACATAGTTATAATTATTCATATATTACATTTTTTTATTCCATTTCAATTAAATTAATTATATATGATTAAAAATTATAATAAAGAATATTTTTTATATATAAATATATGCTCACACAATGCTAGATTCTAATTTATTTGGTGTTACATCCTCATTATATAACTTTATTGATGAAACTTTTTTTAAAAAAATTCTTAAAATAGTATTCTTTTTAAAATCTTCAATTCTATATTTATCTATATAAAATTCAATCACATCTTTATCTATATTTTTAAAATTTTAGATAATATTCAATCACTGATAATAAACATATGAAATAATCATTAATTTGAAATTTATCATATTTAGATAAATATTCTAATTTACTCAACTTTATTGGTGAAAACTTTTTTAAAATTCCAAAAATATATTTTAGTTACTCAATTTAATATTCCACAATTCTATTTTCAATCTATTTTTTCCCTATCGATGTCAATTTAAAATTTTGATAATTTTCTTTTAAAATATAAAAAAAAATATTTCGTTCTCAATTTTTCCTACGGACCACACGTGTGCTACGGCCCATAGTAATTCAATTTTTGTATCGTGACAGGGAGTAGGGCTTTGCTGAGGCCCGTTTATGTGGTATAGTGGACTGAAATCCAATTGATTTGGGCTTCGTTTTTGGCAAGTCCACAAGGATTAACAATATAAGTAAACATTAGTCAATCTTAAATATTAAAAAAAAAATAGTTGATTGAGAAATTGAAAAAGATATGCGTAATTGAGTTTATGTTTTAAGTTTTTGTAAATCTAAATAAGGTTTCATGCTTGCTAGTGAATCAAACTCTACCAAAAATATTTGTTGGGTTAAACATACACGAGTTAGAGTAGTAATGAGATGACTCATTTATTAGAAAGTTCTCGTGTGTCAAACTGCTGACGTTGTGTCGCTTGATCTGCTTGGTTAGATGAGCTATAAAAGAATGAATAACACCAGCAGATGAACACGTACCTCCCGGACTCATGGACCTAACAGCAAGACTCATTAGTACCCAAGTAGGTTCACTCAGCGTTGTCACGAGTATAAGAAAACACAGTTACGTCTTGACTAATAACTATAGCCTTGAACCTGGTGGTAATAGCAGATCATGTCTATTGACTTAGGAAATTATTATTATTATTATAGATATTTTCGTTTTTAGTCATACATGTACGTGATTTTAGAAATCTATAATTTCAAATTTTACTCTTATTCATGTATCTTTCGATTTTTGACAATTTTAATCTTTTTTTTTAATTTTATATCAAGAGTGCTGATGTGGTTATATACTTATAAGCACTACATTAGCACCACATCGGAAAATGACTAGATTTACGGGAAAAAAATAAAATAAACTAAAACTGAAATCTAGAAATATAAAATACCAAAATTTCAAAAAAAAAAAAAAAACAGAGACCAAAAATGTAATTTTCCCATATTTAATAATATTATTGTTGTTATTTTTATTTTCAAGTAAACATTATAAAGTATTTGGACATTTAATTCTTTATGTTCATATTTAATAATATGTACATATTCATTTCCTCAAAATAATAATTAAAAAAGTACCCCTTTCATTTGAATGAGATTATTTGTCCGCCTGATTTCTGAATAATACCGAAAATAGGGTTACATTTGGTCTGATCTTGTCTAAAATATTATAATTTTCAAGTATCAGGTCATTTTTCAAAATTAACTTTTATCTTTTGTAACAATTGCATATTTCTCAAACTAGAACAATTTCGAAAATCCGAATAATTCATATAAACATATAGTCGTCGACACAAAAATTATATTCGAAAATTAAGAATATCATATATCAAGATTTTGTTGGTGTACTGTTTTCTCGCACTCAAGATTTAACAAAAGTTTTAAAATTTTTGTTTAGTATACAGTACGGTCCTTTCAACTCATATATCTCGATCGACTCTGCAACCATTGGTATTCGAGAGTTGAAAATGAATTCGATAATGATGTAATGTATATTTGAGTAATAATAGTAACATGACATGTGCAACTGAGAAAAAACTTTTCTAAAATGCACTTGCCTTACTCTGACTAGGGATTCCTTGCACTATAACTCATCAAATCACATTGGATATCGTCACCTATAAGTGAACGGTGAATCCTCGACTACAATGATTGATTCCAACGTATTTAGAAACTACACTAAACCTCGTCATCTGATGACCCTCAATGGAGTCTGTAAACGGATCAAAGTACATGCTAGTATGTAGAGTCTCACGTTGTCCCCGGTCAAATGACTAATATTGTACAACCATAACTAGAGATTATTTCACTTGATAAACAATATAGCCACTTGGAAAACCTGAGAGAAGGTTATTCAATGCATCATCAAACAATCATCTATATGTATGAATGGATATCTACATGTCGTTATCAATGAAACATGACATTTACATCATACATGTTAGTTTCAAGCATGAGCGACTTTTATCCTTATTTTAGAGTACTGAATCGACTAGGAACCAGTTTAGAATACATAATACGTTTCCTAACGAGTCTCATGATCTTACGTTGAGAGACAGACCTCATGATACCAATTCAAAGACTTTATTTATGCAACTTGCATGAGTATACAAATAAAATAAATGTCATAATCAGATAAAACCATAAAATACTATTTTACATAAGAGTTAATAAATCACAAGCCACAAGTTGACTCGCTGGACACTACTCTAATAGATTTTAGCCAAACATATGTTAGGACTTGGTATACCTTCGATCAAATGTTTGATTGGGAAAATGCTTATTCGCTTATTCATTTATTTGAAATAAAATGGAGTGAGCATCTTAAAGTCCATGGCATTGACAAAGATGAACTTGAAATAAATTGTCTATTGACTTTGTTTTCTGCCATAGTTGATTTACTTAGATAAGTGAAGCGACATATATAATAAATTTTAAAAGCTAAATCATTGAAGGGATATGGTATTCAAATTTATTTAGTTTATGTCAAGTGTAGAAATTATGTCAGAAATATTAAAATTTCCGAGCTTTGAATCGAACTTGAGCTCAAATCCAATCTTTTATAGTTTAGTGATTTCGTTTACACCCTGACTAAAACATATCGAGTATCGTCAACTTTGAACGAGTCAGATCAAACAAAATGGGAAAGAAAAAGATTGTTGAAATATTCGAATCCACGATTGTATTAAACTTTTAAGTAAAGATGATATGAAATTTAAAATAAAATTAAACGACAATGATTAGAAAGTTAAAAGTAGTACCGAATTCCATTCACCAAAAACAAAACAAAAAATAAAAGCATAAATAATTCAAAGTGCAAAAAGATTGACGGGGAACATGTGTATCTTCTTGCACTTTGTTCAAAATTTCTTCTGCACTAACATTGTATATCGCTTTAATCCAAATTAAGAGATCATCAAACAAATGTCATGATCCTCCATCTCTTGATTTTCCATTTTTTTAAGGGAGAATTGCTTTTAAATCCCACCATCATAGTTTTATTTGTATTCAGTTCCCGTCAGACAAATTTTTTTCATGCGGTCCCTGATTCAAACAAAAAATATTTTTGTACTCTTTAGGCCCACATTTTTTCGGATGAAATTCTGAAACTGATATATGATACTTGAGTATTGATTGTTTTAGATATAATATAAGAGATAAAATTTTGAGTATAAAATTAGAACAACTATATTATTTCAACACTTGCTACAATTATTTGTGTACTCAAATATTATATATTAGTACCATATTTTTAATGTTTTGTACCGATTTTTCTCCCAAAAAAATATGCGTCATTAATATCAGTATTTGTTATACATGTTTTGGTACTCAAAAATTATATATTAATAATAGATCTTTAAAAATTTGTACTTAAATATCATATATTAGTACTATATTTTCAATATTTTGTACCGATTTTCATTCAAGAAAAGAAGTGTTATTAATATCAATATTTGTTATACATGTTCGAGTACTGAATAAATCATATATTATTTGTCCATTCTTATATATTTTGTACTCAAATATCACATATTATTACCAGATTTTCAATTTTTTGTACTGAATTTCATCCGAGAAAACAATTGGGATCCAATAGAGTGCAAATTTTTTTTGTGTGAATCAGAGACTGCGGAAATTTTTTTGGTCTGATAGAGATTACACACAAAAATACTTATGTTGTTGGGAATTTATTGATCATTTATTTTTTTTTTAAAAAAAAAGTCTCTAGATACCCTTAAAAAAATAATTTGGTCGATATTTCTGACTAACACATATAAGACAAGGATTTAGAGTCGAATCAAATCCAGCGACATTGTTTTTTTAGAAGAGCAATCGAAACGTAACGCTTGGTTACTACTATATAATTTAAAATATTTGAATTGCAACGTTATTATTAATTATATATATTGGTGTAGTGTAATCAAAACGATCAAAAAATAAGATAATAACAAAATGTATAAATCAATACATGTTTTCAAGAGATACAATTTGAAGATGGGTGAATCCACACAATGGGGACGAAGCGTGGAGTTCACCGTATATCATATTCCAATATACATTTTCAAACCTGACCTAATTAAATCAAAGATTTGACCTTAAATATGCATAATTCAGTTGATTCAGCTGTACAACAAAACCCCGATCGTCATTTCGATCTTCCCACACGAAAATCTTCTGATTTTTCATTGATTATAACATATTAACACGATAGAAATTGAGGAAAAGATGCAAAAATAAAATGAAAATCAGAGTGACTTTTCCATCCTTTGACAAGATTAATTAGTGATCTTTCTTTTTTTTTTTTGGAACCCTCAATTCCAATTTCCTGAAACAGCTAACGATCGAGATAGATTGATCAAGAAGGTTAGGAATTGTTACCAAGCACCTCGGTGTCACCCTCCCTTCGGTGGAAGCTCCGGTGACAACCGCAGGCGGCACATCCGAGCGCAGCAACCGTACCTTCTTGGCCTCCGGCCATGAACTCCCGGCATCCATCAACCGCGTATCCTCCTATGTTGGCCGCGTGGTTTTTCTGGCATTCAGCGTACCGAACAGCCGTTCTTACAATCTGAGAGCTGGAGGCCCTTTGAGATGCTTGCTTTCTGATTACTACTTGCCTCTTCTTCATTCTTGAAATCTCACGACTTCTGCAGTAACCCTAATGAATCTCGAATACCCTTTTGCGGGAAAGTTGCCAAAAATGGAAGGATCTGTCGACGGGAGTTTCTTGATTTGGAGAAATGATTCAAGAACTGTTGTTGTTTTCAGAACTGATATTGAGGGAAGAATACCTTGACCTAGCCCTAGCAAATCTTGTATATGTGTATTTTCTTTTATAAAGTTTCCATATATTCTCCCATTTTCTTGAAAACACAAGTTAAAAAAAAAAAACAAATTGTGCGTGGCACTGTGGACTTGTATATTTAATTATGAGTAGGTCTGTTGTAAGACGTTCTCACGAATCTTTATCTGTGAGAAGGGTCAACCCTACCGATATTCACAATAAAAAGTAATACTCTTTGCATGAAAAAAAATATTTTTTTATGGATAACTCAAATAAAAGATCCGTCTTATAAAATACAACCCGTGAGACCGTCTCACACAAATTTTTGCCTATATTTAATTACATGTTGTAGGGCATACATATTTGGGTAACCAATGAGCCAATTAAAATTTATCAAATATTACATTTTTCTATCTATATATTCCTATTTTTAAAGTAAAAATGTTCCTTTAATTTGACCTATTTTGGATTTTGGTACTCTATACAATTAGTTGAAATTGAGTTTCGATCTTATAACAAGCTAGTTAATTTTTTTCCTTTTGATACTATCATGTGCCGGAGTGTTGATGTGACGCCGACAAAGTAAATATTTTTCGTTGACACTTTAAGCATTTTTCCCGCTAAATACATCATTTTAATTTTTTTAAATATCTTCATTAATAAAACAAAGCCATGTCTAGAGTAGCATTAAAAATATTTGAGACAAAGGGGATGGATAATTGTATTTCCATCATAAATAGAAAATTCTAATATAACATAATACTAAAAAAAACTATGAAGTTATATGATCATTGGGAACAAATAATTCGATGCTGACAGAAGAGTAACCCTTGTGACTCCTGCCAACAAAATCTAGACACATTCAGGTAAACGCGAATGCATCTGGCTGGAAGAAAGATCGAACCGAGCTGATTCGTCACCTTCCGACCTACCTATAAGATAGTTTCCAGTCTCTAGCCCTACATGGATCTCCTAGATGCAGGCTATACAAGTCCATGAACTAATTAATGAAGGAAAGCAACAATAATGTTAATAATAATTGATACCAAGAAGATAAGAGAATGTTTTAGATTGGGAATGTAGTTAAGGTTGGAAATGATCTTCCAACTGCATTGAAAAGATTGGGAGGGAATTTGTACATCAAATTTGACTGATTTGATTACCCTCTAATTTGATGGGAAATAATTGCTTTTAGAAATGGCTTTAAAGTGATTGATTTAGCTCTAATAAGATGGTATCTAATTCCACAATTCGTGGGTCTTAATGTTGCATAAAGACCACTTATTGGGAACATGCCACCTTCATATCGTGTCTTCAACCTTTCTGTAATTCATTATTAAATAAGACAACTAAACAATGAAAATATGTTTAATTTAAGGAATTATGATTCCACTAATACGTGCAAGAATTTTAATTTCCAGCCACTTTAACATTATCCAAAAATATGACACGGAATTCTTGATTAGTGTGAGTTTTATCCAACTAACGTGGTTTGTAAGATATTGCGTTAAGAACAGGGTGCGCGTGGCCGGTGGTTTGAAGTGTTCGACCCACCAACCTTTTCCTACCCACCAACCCGACACGGTTCAACCCGAAAAAAATCAGATTTGGGGTTTTCAGGTTCGTATCAGATCGGGTTGAACCCGATAGCTGACTCGAAAAAATGATCGGGTTGGGTTGGGTTGTCGACCCAAAATTTTTTCCAACCCACCAAATTAACCGGTCGATTGGGAAGCGGGCTGAGTTGAATTGGTCTTTTTTTACATCTCTGCATCAACTATAAAGATAAACCTATCCTGCTAACATAAACATGGCAAAGACTATACCAAATCACATTAAGGGATGGGTTTGGTTGTTTAATTTTATCTCTTTTATATTTGCACCAATCACTGGAAAATATTACAAATATATTTATCTTTTTTTATATGTAAATTAGTAACATTGATGTGAACATACTTGGCTTGAAATGACGAGTCATGGCCAAATGACAAGAAAATCCAATGGATTTTTCTGGAATATTAGGTGAATCCATTGGATTTGTACATACCATTAAACCCTAAACATCAACCATGTCCAAATTGACTAAAAAAACCAAGAAAATTTGACCCAAAAATTGGCAATTTATGCTTCGTATACTTTTGTGGCCAATTCCTCTATGATCACTCAATCAAGCCAAGCTAGTCTCCCGTGAAAATA
Source organism: Primulina huaijiensis (assembly GCF_012295235.1). Classification (NCBI taxonomy): domain Eukaryota; kingdom Viridiplantae; phylum Streptophyta; class Magnoliopsida; order Lamiales; family Gesneriaceae; genus Primulina; species Primulina huaijiensis. The sequence continues at coordinate 23,603,996 of NC_133309.1, read as the reverse complement.
GGGGTTACCTAGTCTCCAGCCAAGAGACAACGAGTGAGTCAATAGAAATATTCATCAATTAATCTCAAGCCATCGTGAAATTAAGTAAGCACATAATATAGAAGAAGAAGACACCTCAACCGTGGATCGTTCGTGTTAGGATCTAGAACTTGTCACTAGACAAAAAGTTATAGGCGTTAGCCAGAACGTAACTTTATTTCCTTGTACTTGAGACGGCACAGAACCACATACTAAGCGACTTGGGTGCCGATTGGTCGGGCTGTTAAGCAATGAGTCCAGAGAGGGGCATGCATACCATTATTGGTGTTGTTTCGTATCTCTTCGAGATTAATCTTATCGTTTTCTTATTGTTGGCCTAGTCTCAGTAGAGACAATATTATCCATTAAGATTTGGTGTTATTTTTTTACATCTCACATAGTCAATCAGATCAAACAGCACAACGTCAGCAGTTTGACGGACGAGAGCTTCACAGATGGTCACCAATCTCAGTACTACTCTAACTCATACATGTTTACCTCAATAGTTCAGGAAGCAACGATTCAATCGACTTTGAAGGATTCGGTTTTCTTCACCGCGGAGAAAATGGATTTAGGGCATAGTTAGTAGTGATATGGGGATTTTTTTGAGTTCAAATATTTGTGTCCCGTGCAACATAACTATCAGATTGACGGCAAAACTGAATTGAAGAAAAATATTCTAAGGTTTGGGGCTAAATTAGCCGGTGAAATTCGTTTGAGACTGAACCAAACTGAACCGATAATTTTCCTTATAACTAATAAACATTTTTTTTTATAACTTATAGTAAATAAGATAGATTAAATTTCAGATTCAACTCAACAAAAAATGAAAATATCCCCCAATAAATTGAGATGTGTGGCCTCATTATGAAAACCATTCAAACCTTCACAAACATACCAAATTTGAAATTACCAATTTACCCCCACTAGAAATATAATCACAATAGCACACGTGGTGGTTGCACACTCCAAAGCATAGGTTCAATTTTGGCGAGAAGTTTAAAGTTGAGACATGTATTTTATTAGGATCATCCACGAAAAATATTATTTTTTATACCAAAAGTATTATTTTTATTGTAAATATTGGGATAGTTGAACTGTTTCAAGAGTAAAGATTCGTGAGACTATTTCACAAAAACCCTACAGATTCGACATAAATTATTAGTCGGTTGTTCTTTTTGATTTGATGAGATTCTTTGACTAATTAAAATCCAACAACCATATGCTTCCCCTTATTTCTTTCCAAGAAACAATTAGTTGAAAGGGACCTTAATAATCATTACCATTGGCAAGGGTAAGATTTAAGTTATATCATTTCAATATATAACAAACAATTTAACGATAAATTGCTATTGCGTGATTTGCAAAAACAACAAAGAAATTTTTTTCGATGTAAATTTTACTTCGAAAACAATGTGTTCGATCTATAAAATTATGAAACCAAGGAGAGAAATCATTAAAACTATTACGATTATTTTCGACAAGAAGTAATAATCGTTTTTGTTTGATATATTTTTACACTTGTCAACTATACTTGTGTTATAATTGAGGTTCGAACTCGTGCCTCAATTTTAATTTTTGAAAACAAATGTTTTATGTTGTAATTACTAATTAACCTTAAGTACATGTTTTGATCCATAATTTGCATTTTTTTCATTTTTTTTATTTTCGGTTAATTTTCGGTTTTATTTTATTATTTTTCATTTTTCTGATTTTAATAATTTTTCATCGGAGTGTTAGCGTTGCATTGGAGAATAATGATAGCATACCAGAAAATGATGATGTAGCGAAAAACATTGTTGACGTGTCCGATGCCATATTAGCTAAAGATGTAGATATAATTCGGGGTCGGGCATGTGGATGACAAACACGTCTCGCCTCGCCTCGCCCTATTGTCATTCTTTACATCAAAATTCTAGTGAAAATAGTTAAAATTGAAAAAAAAAAAAGAAAAAAAGAAAGTAAGTAAGTTAGTAGACTAATATTAAATTTATCGATAATATGACAAAAAAATAAAAAGATATACAAGGCACGTAACAATTTTTTTTTTCCTATCTCCATTACAATTAATGAGTGGACCTAAATTTCTATGCACAAGTAATTTATGATAGTAAAAGAGGGTAATCTATCTAAACCGTCTCTCTTTTTTCGTATATTTGTTTATTATGTATGTTTAATTACATAGAAATTAATATAGAAAGAATGGAAAAACAGAAAAATTCATGTAAAAAGAAGTGTGTTCATTAAAACACAATAAATTTTCTTAAAAAAACACAATAAATTCAAAGGAAAAAAAAAACAAATAATCCAACAAATTAGCTAGGCTAATATTATTTATGGATTAGTCTATGTTATACCGAAAGTATTTACTTCTCAATCCAATACCATTAAATCATACGGGTTCCTCACATTTTTTTGAAAGTTAACATATCATCCAATGACTAACATTTGACTACATCATAGGAGAAGAAATATTCCAGATATAACATAGAATCAACCGTTATTTATTTATCCGGGTGTAAATGGCCCACATAAAGTTGGAAAAGGAGGTAAAATTGAATTGGACTTAATATACCCCATTGATCCAACTCAAATCACGTGCATTTTTCAGTTGTAATAGACATGTTACAAGTATTAGTGCAATTTAATTTTCAGTATAATTCATTGAGTTCTATTATGTTTAATTAAATATTAGGAAAAATTAATGTTTAATTAAATATTAGGAAAAATTAATGTTTTCTGTCATATATATTTGTTAGTTTCTTTACTATTTTGGTCATCCAGTTCGAATTTCAATTTTTTTATGTCGTAGTGTACTCCCGATGAAAAATTATTAAAATTATCAAAAATCAAAAGATACATGACTAAAACTGAAATATGATAACATAATTAACCAAAACTGTAAAGAAACAAAAATTCTGGACCAAAAGCACAAATTTTCCTAAAGTATTATTTATGGGGAAAATTTTATGTTTCACTTGGTACTACAAATCGTGCTATACTTTGCTCAAACAAATTACGTTTGCATGAATTATTAAAAACTATACACACTAAGCACTATGCATGAACAAAATAAAATAATAACATACGAAATATTCTATTCATCTCGTTTTTTTTAATATATCAAGAACGATAAACTATTAAAACATTTTTCTTTTTTTAAACAAACTTTTTTTGATGAATCGAATGTTTTGTCCGTAATGTGATGAATCAGATATTTTCTGTGATTGATTGTGTTTCGTTTATACTAATGTTTAGTCAATAATTCGTGTGTTTTGTTTATACGTAATGTTTAGTACTCAATAATTTGTACAAACAAGTTATTTAGAAAAATACAACATATATAACTAATTTTCAATAAAATTAGAGGATTTCATTCGGTCAAGTTTGCAGATTAATTGCAAATAAGTAAGAGTTTCACCGTCAACAACGGTCAAGAGCTATGTACTTCAAGAAAGTACCTTAGCAAAAATAACTAAAAGCTCAATTTAACGTACTAAAAAAACAAGTTGTTTGGATTGGTCCTCTATGATAACATTTAATATATAACCGGTTGGAACTAGGGGTGTTCAAACTTCAGTTAAAATCGAAAAAACTGAAAATCCAAACCTAAAAAACCGAACACTGAATTGAACCGAAAACTGAATTTTATAATTCGGATATAAATGTTAAAATCGAAATTTATTTGGTTTGGTTTCGGATTATTTATGTCAAAACCGAACCGACCGAAAAAACCGAAATTTTATTAAATTAATAATTTTATTTTTTATTATATATTTTTTGAGATGATATAAGTGAATGATGAATTATTTTGAATAATATTTAGTTGATTGTTGTTTATGTAATTAATTTAGACTTTATATTTAAATATTTTACTAAGAAATCATGTAAAAAGATAACATTTTATATTTTACAATATATTTATCTTATTAATTTAAATAATTGTATCAAAGCCGAAATAACCAACCAAAATAACCGAACCATTTCGGTAGAAAACCGAACCGAACTAAAAAAAAAATAGTTCGGATATCGGATTATATATTTATAAAACCGAAAACCGTAAAAACCGAAAATCGAACCGAACCGACCGATGAACACCCCTAGTTAGGACGGTCGAACCCGATCGAATGAGAGTTCTAGACATGTGTTAAGATGTCATATATCGGTTGGATATAGTTCATAAGAGTTGTATATATAGACAAAGTTGGATAATCGCTCTATCTTGAGTTAGTTTTTAAAGTTGAGTAAGGTCCAAGTCTTAATTTTAACAATGTGCAATGGTTCCCAATCGACGCTCCTTGTTAGGAGGAGGTCCACATATCTAAACAAAAACATATGACAGATAACAAGCACTTTTTAATTACAAAGTTCATATTAATAATTGCAACATATTTTGTCCTTGTTTGGAGACAAACTACGTTGTGTCTATAGGTTCATCTTTAGGACTTAAGGCCCCTTTCAAAACCATACCTCATCATCTGCACGTTCCCGCTCATGCATTAGTGTCTTCTTTTTACATTGGTGGGTCATTTTTGGTCTTTTAATTTTATGTTGTGTTATGCGTGCCACCCTGTCAAAAATATATATATATATATATATAATTCGAGGAAAAAACTTATGATTTTATTTTTATGCAGTCGCTTAGGCAGTTTTTTTTTTCTTCTTCTTTTTTAGCTCAATATCTAATTCTTCTCGTTCATCTCCATGTTTATCAAATAGTCCATCTGTTTTGAATTCAAATTCAAAATCAATGACGTATTCATCTTCTTTATCAAACACAAATTGATTGAAAAATACGCTGAATTTTTTTAAAAAAAATAAATATTTAAAAAATTCTATATATTAATTTAGGCACCCTAGGCGTCAGATTTTTATGACAGTGCCTGTGACACTGTTTTTCCAAAAATCGGGGCGGTGGCGACTGCCCAACGCCTAGGTGCCTAGGCGGTCTTAGGTGGTGTCTTTTAGAATACTGCAATTTAGTATTGTATTATAATATTATTTGAATTAATCTAGTTATCTTTTATATTTATGATAAATATATGAACAAAATTTGAGAAATAAATTCTAAAAATATATATATTTAAAATATCTTAATTTGTGACACCTTCGTGAGATATTTTATTAGGCCACCTCCAACTTTTTTTTAAAAAAACACTAGTAAAAAAGTTTGGGCCATATAGAGTTTGCATAGGAGTATATTATTGGGCCTTTAAGTTTGATTTTTTCCAAGAATATTGTAGACACTATACTTTTGAATATTGTGACGTTATAGTTGATTATAACGATTAAATTCAATATTTACAATTTTATAGTAGTTTAAAATTATGCTCTCGTAACAAATTTATTTTTTATATTAGAAGTATTATTTTTCAATGATAATTATTGATCGAGTCGACTCATCTCACAGGTATAAATTTGTTATATTGTTTTACAAGAGACATCCTCTTTTCAAAATACCTTCTTAGGGTCCAAAAAAAATTATCACCCCTAAATAATAAATTGTATTAAAATTTTAAAATAAAGAACCATTCAAATAAAAAAGAATAAAAACATTATAATCGACTAAACGGATTTAAATCGGAGCGAGTAAAATCTCGAATTTCGGCAGCTTACAATAATCGAACCAAGGCTGAAAATCGAACTCGGAAACACCAAGATCGGAGTTTAAACTAGTTGCTAACAGTCCCAAGGTGGTGGCTTGCCGGAAAATTCGTCGGAAACCCATCGTAACGAGCTAAACGTGGTACGAAAAATTCAGGGAAATCATAAGATTCTAATCCCCTACACTACAAATCCACCAAGAAAATGAAGCAACATCTCAAGTTCTCAACTAAGTCAGAGAAGAAGCCGTGCAGAAAAAAGCTCGTGAACAGGCTTGGATGCTCTGTTTTCTCTTAAAAACGGTTGTCATGTTCTATTTATATCATTAACTGGCCAAAAACAACGCACATAGCCCAGTACAAGTAGGTTTTCACACAAACGGGAGCCCCCGAAATTCGGCGCCTCTGGACCTGTTTTGCAAGTTTTGGGCAGTAAGCACAGCGTCCTTGCACTGGTTTTCGAGTGCGGGTGTGCCGCCAATTCTGCCCGCTTTTTCAGTTTTGCTCTTTTCGCTGATTTTCATGATTTCTTCACTCTGCTTTTTTCTCCTACAATATGAGTGAAAATAAATATTAGCTCATGTTTGTGATACTATTTGTCTCACATCTTAAAAATCAAATATTTAAAATGAGTTTATAATGACTTACAATGTACTTCTATAGCAACTTGGGTTAATCATTTTCGTAAAGCGAGGAAGAATACGAAGTAGTTGTTATAAGGGCTCATTGTGCAATCACGCAGGCGCGGGCCCGGACTCGGAGCGTGACAATGTTTATACTCAAAATCGATGGAAAATATCAAATTAAGGACATACAAACATGACAACTTATGAACTTATCAGTACTATGCATTGTTCAAATTGCAGCTAAAAGAGAAACTTCATCCTGTCAATTTGTTTTACAAAGAAAAGTATGAACTTCCTATTGTAAGTTACATATATTTTGGTTAATTTTTCTCTATAAATCATCAAGATTGGATCTTAGCCTAATAAATTAGGTTTTTTTTTTTTCGTTTTAGTGTTTTTTCTTAGAGTACTGACACGATGACCAAACATTAGTAATGCTTGCCAAAACTACAATATTTGACGTCATTTCAGCAATATTTAATGTCTGATCATAAATGTACGGTGTCATCTCAATACACCAACAAAAGAATGATTAACCCAAAAAAATAAATTATTGAACTAAAAAATATACCTCCTAAAAAATAATTAAGATCAAACTTTGACGACTTACGTGATCAAAGCCAAAACATGCTAACTAACACGACAATTTTTGTTATTCAAAAACCCGAAATACAAATTATATGTGTTGTAATATCATATTCTTCGTAATTCAAAGAATGAAACATTTTTTTTTTGTTAATATTGGGAAATGATGTCTACGTGATTTGAGAGGACACTCGACATTCAATAAATAGATATTGATATATATTAATTAATCAACTAATATATACGTACTGTGGAGTCAATAGATGGTACTGAAAGATTTTAGCCAAGCTTTCAAATAAAATATAGTATATAAATTAAAGATATGGTCCAAGATCCATATATATATATAGAAAAAAACTTGTGTGAGACGGTCTCACGGGTTGTATTTGTGAGACGGATCTCTTACTTGGGTCATCCATGAAAAAGTATTACTTTTTATGCTAAAAATTNTTTTTATGAGTCAGGTCAAATATGATATCCGTCTCACAAAATTATTTGTTAGATGGTCTCATTAGAGTTTTTGTGCTCATGTAAAAGCAAATTAAAACATCGAACAAAAATAATTTTATATCATATATATTATAATTAAAGGGAAAATAAGTATATTATTCCAGTAACAATATGTCCAATTTTAGGTTTTAATTCATTATTTAACATATAAAAATTTGCTTTCGATACATAAGTTTTAATTTTCTGTTATTTTGTCTAATTGTTGATATGGTATATGTCAGCAATTTTCGACTTCATGTCGTCATTTTTCAGCCCCATAACAGCAATTTATGTTATAACATCAGCACTTAATTAATAAAGTGGTATTATGAACAAAATCAATTAAAACTTATTGTATCAAAACCAAATTTTGAATACTTTATCGAAATTAGAGATGACAATAGATCCGAGTCAAACCCGTACCCGGCCCGACCTTATGTTAAATTTTGGGTCTTAACGGGTATGGGTCGAGTAACGTTCTTATAAGACCTGATCCGAACCATTCCCATACCCGCGACCTTTAGTTTTAATACTAATATTTTATTTAGTAATGTATATATGTGTGCTTTTATATTTTTAAAGAACAAAACGATGTAAAATGATAATATTTTTTAATTATATTTTTATAATAATATAGATAACTATATCACTTAACAAATTTGATCTCATAATTTATTTTGTTAATAGATAAATATTCATTTGTTAAAAAATATCATTATATCTTATAATGTTTGGTGCTTAGGAAAAACTTTAAGAAAAATATTGTGATCAAATAATTTGATTTTTTATTTTGTAACAAAAGCTTTAATTTGAATTAGTTTTTTTATTGCTTGTAATGATCGTGTTAACTAAATATTAAATATGTCAAAATATAATATAATATATTTTTCTGATGGGTCTAACCCATTAAACTTCAGGTACGGTATAGGTCGAGTCGAGTATGAGTTAACATTTGAACCCGACGAAATAATAGAGACAAAAAGTTCGGTGTCATGTTTTATTTTGTTTCTCTTTTTATTTTTTTGTTTTTTAATTCTTCATTTAAAATTGCATATTAGTATGCAATAATTTTAAATTATAATATGACAATTTATTAACATTTTACAATTATGGTATTGCGCTTGTTTGAATATAAATCCTTGAGGAATTTTTGAGAAAAATTTCGGTAGTGTTCTTCCATCACCGCCGTGTCTCGCCGACCCGCACCGGCTCTGATTTTTTAAATTCAGACGATCCAATCTCAACACAAGTTTGTCTGCGATTACTAATGCAATCCAAACAAAGAACAAAGTATCTGATCGTGGACCTAATTTGACGATAAAATGGCGGAGATCCGTTCGAAGAGAGATACAAGAAAAGCCATCTCCGCTAATCCCGGATTGGTTTCGAGTCCAGCGTTTGAAAGCACATGTATATAATCTAAACACCCTATGAATGTTTAAATTGAACGTCGAAACTAAAAGTTTTAAAACTTCCACTGTGCCTATGGTGCGAGAAATCGGCACATGCAGTTATATATGCTGAAAAAATAATCACTCCATCTTTGTTGTTGGAAGATAGTTTTAGAAAGCTCACTCGCCTTGCAATCTCCTCTGAATCCATAGATACAAACTCCCTGACTAAAAAATCCAAGAAAAACCCTATCCCAAGATAGGAGAGCTACTCACATCGCCACCCTAAACGAATGAGAGAGATAATGGAATTTTAAACTATATAAGATGGAAAATTGAGTTCAAAAGTTAGTATGAAATCTAATACTAACATAATCCGAACAAAAAAGTTTCAAAATGCTATATTAATTACTTCAAATTAAAGCTGTAGAAGTCGAACCTAATTCCAAGTTTTCTCACAAATGCACACCAAATGATGCACAAGGTACATACACTTTGTTCCCAGAAGCTAAGAAAAGGGGAACTTATTCCTATCCAATACACATGATCCAACTAGACTCTTGACTGCAAGCAATTTACACTTTCCTCTGTCACACATAAAGGCAGGCCTACTGATTAAAACTATGGTTTCAGTTTGTATTACAATATATATACATGAATGACATATATTTTCATCANTATATAGAACACAAAACATGTGACAGTCCTAAAAACCCACATAAAAGAACTGCTGAATTGTTCTAAAGGAACAAGCAAGAATTATCTTCAGAACAAATCAGCAGCTTCCCTTAAGACAGCAATGTCCATGAAGTCCCCATCCTGGCCTTGCAGAGCTGCATCATCTAGGAGCCATTTCTCCAGCAAACTAAACGGCTCTCTGATAATCCCAGTTTCAGGAGTGAAATTGGCGGTCTGGAACTTGGCTTCGTCCTCCAAGGATTGTGAAACATCGGAATTCAAGCTGATGAAAGTCCCTTCACTCGGGCTGGAACTCGATCCTATTGAGGGGTTGTTAAAGGAAGTGCTCTCAGATGAGGACTTTGGTGATTTTTTCGTCCAATCTTCGAGCCAACGCGCTATGTTTTCGGTGCTTGATGCATATGTTGATGTCTGGATCGGCTGTTTATAAGTTTGTGGGGATTTTTCGAAAAGCTTCGAGCCAATTGATGCATTTGAATCCGATCTATCCGATCTATCGATGGATAGAGGCTTAGGGAAGAGATTCAAACCAGTAGACGAATTTGTACCGGATTTATTGAGTGATAGAGCTTCACACAAGGCTTGTTTAGCCATGTGAATGTCGGTTTGAAGCCTCCTTTCCCACTGGCCTTTTGTGATTGAATGAGAACTTGATGACTTCCTATTTTTCTCAATTTCCCCATCTCCATCTTCTCCTTGAAGCTTTCCTAGTTTCTTCCTTAAGTGAGTGTTCCAGTAGTTCTTGATATCATTGTCGGTTCTCAGGGGAAGGTATGAAGCTATGGCAGCCCACCTGCATAAAAAATTTAAGTTTTTTTTTTAATAAAAATTAATTAAATAAAAGCTAATCTAGTTATCTAGGTATGTAGACATAGCAACAAAAACCCAAGAATCTTCATTTTAGGTAGTGGGATTTTGCTATCAGACCTAAAACCCTAAAGAAACATGTGCAGATCTTCACTGAATCTCCACCAAACTTGACTAACATGCAGAAATTATCCATGAACTTACCGGTTTCCAAGAAGCGCTTGAAGATGAAAGATCATCTTTTCTTCATGTTCGGTGAAGGTGCCGCGTTTGATGCCTGGCCGGAGGTAATTAGTCCACCTGAGCCTGCAACTCTTGCTGCATCTGAGCAAGCCTGAAAGAAAGAAGAAAAGAGTATTTTCAATAAAAAAAATATAAACTTAACTATTTCTAACAGAAGATTCAAACTTATAAGTCTGTAAAAATATTCAAGAAGTGGGTGATGCGGCTGCAGAATATTTATTACACAGCTTTAAATGATTACATCGAACCCTAAAAAAAGAAAAGAAAAAAAAATCAAAATAGCTTCAAATTTTCCTCCAAAAGATACGAATAGAAAGTGGGGAAAACGGAGAACTCTTCATAATTAATATATTTACCTGTGTTAGTAGGAACAGCTCTCCAATTTCCAGGGCCATGTTCTTGAACATATGAAACTAAAATGATGTCTTCTTCAGGAGTCCAAGGTCCTTTCTTCACACCGATTTTGTCGCAACAAGGTGGCCTCCCCATCTCAGTACTTACTCTCAATCTGTATGATGTCTTTAATTCAACAAAGATTAAAGGATTCAGAACCAAAACAGTCTCAAGATTTTTTCAAGAAAATAAAGGGTTTCTTTTTTATGGTTCTTTCTTTCATTTCATTTCATTTTCTTGAATGGAATTATGAGATCAGAATATAGAGGAGGAATCAAGAGACATGAGTCTAACTGAAGGGGTGGGATTTGTCTGTAGGATATATAGAGAAAAGACCAAAGGTGCGTTCAGGCTGACTTAAGAGACGAAGGGGTAAAAGGGCTGCCTCATCATCTATGATGAAAGAGTCAAAAGAAGACAGCCAAGAGCATTTAATTCATTTTCTTACAAAAGTCAGCAATTTCCTTACACCATTTTTTTTAAAAAAAAATTCATAGTTTTTTTTTTATGACAGCGTGACATTCGATTAAATGTTTTTAATTTTTATATTTTTTCGATTTTTAAGATCATAGTAATTATTTTTAGTATGTACAACACTAGGGTGAGGTCGGATATTGGAGGATTTTTTGCTTTTAGATTTAGATGATTTTGAACTTTTGTCTATGCACGATTGTCACCACAGAAAAGCATGGTTTCTTGAACTTAGAGATTAGAGACACATTAAAAAGAAGTGAAGTGACTTTGGGCTAACAAGACTTGAGGGGGATCCAGGCCAGAATTGCCTGGAGCAGCTGACACTGGTTTAAGGATATTGTTTAGCATCTTGGATCTTGTATAGAGAGCAAAACTACTGTGTTTTTTTTTTTTTTTTAGTTATGTTATTCGTTAATTCGCGGTTTTAGTATACTAATTTGTATTTTTTTTAAGTTATAATCATTTTTTACTAGAGTGTTGACATGATATCGAAGACATCAGCACTTTCGACAATTGATCATCACCGTTTTCTGGCCCCACGTTAATGTTTCAATGAAAAAAAATAATAAAATTTTTAAAAAGTTAAAATTAGTAAACTAACACCATAAATTGATCGATAACATTATCAAAAATTAAAAAAACAACGAAATTACATAACTAAAAATATAATTTTCCTCGTATCTAGTGAACACGAGCCATGACAAACTATTTAGCACATTTAACAACACTCTTGGCCACTCTATCGCCATTCCAACACAAGAGCCACTCTTGTTCTCAGTTCGATTATGCTCGAAGTGCGACTGATCATATATCCCGGCCTTATTTATTAGTCTCGACGGAGGGGTTAGTGATTAAATAATTCTAGATCATATGAAATATTTATTTTGAATGGAAGATACATCCCAATATTTTGAGAGAAATGTATATATCGATAGTTAATAAATTAAGCTACTGTTTGTCTCGTGAGATGATAAACTGGAAGTTTACAAAGATAACATAACTGTTTTAACTCCAATTATTGTAAAATTTGAGGCGAAAATGTAATAATATTAATTAGAGAAATTTGATGCTATCTTTTTCTTTCTTTTTTTCAATTTTAGTTCTTCTACGTGGCATTGATATGACGCTGATATGTCCAAATACACGTAAGCACTTATAAAAAAAATGACTAAAATTGTAAAACAAATTGTCAAAAAAATTATTCAAGATTAAAACTCAATTGTGGTTACATAGAATATCAAAATTTCTAATAGCCAAACATATAAGACGATAAAAAGCAATTTTCCTAAAAAAAATATTTCATAACATATGCATGCACGTTGATTCAACCTATATCGACTCAAATTAGTTCCAGCGTCCTAATTAAGGACAAATAAATCGAAGGATGAGACATGTAAACCCGTGTAAAATTGTGAATACAAATTCAAAAACTGATTTCGATATTCGAAAGGCAATTATAGAAATTAAATATTCCCGATAGACGTGCATTAGTTCAAATTAAATTTGTACTTATAATGAATTAGGACCATTTAAACATTAATTAATCCGAAAATATCATTCCCCACTTGTGGGTGGAAATATATAATGATCTGTTCGTATGTTACATTTGTAATTTAATATCCTAGACTTTAGCAAGTATTTGTTATTTAATGTTCTAGACTTTTAACAAGAGTATAACTTCACTTGGATCATCATATACATGAAATATCAAAGGGTATTCCGAGCTAGTCTGCTTAGACTTGTCTAGTTATGGATGCCATCCAGATATTAACTCGATCCAGTATTTGGAATATTTCGGATATAACACTTATCGTTATAAACGAATTTAGGGTTTCTGCTGAGGAGATCGCTTACAAAAGACAGACAAAAGTTTTAAAAAAAAATTGATATGATTTTGGACATAGTCGATATATTCAATGTCAGGTTATCAATTTGACAAAAAGAAAATGATAGAAGGTGGAGAAAATTAAACTAAATCATTATACCAAGACCTGATTTCGAAAAATTAGAAGACCAAAAATCTATATATGCCAACTGTTAGGACCGATTATGTACTTTTTCTATATCATAATATGATCAAAAAATGAAAAACATGCAAGTTACATGACCACGAATGTAATTTTCTCCATGAGAATACATAAAATGTGTACAAGTGTATTACATTATCATTTAAATACATGTGAAATAAATTAGATTCGAAGCCATACATGACGACACTACTTGGTGTGAAAGATAAAACTCGATATCATATATTGTTTTGTCTTGTTAACTAAAATAACTAGAGTTAATCTTTTTAGTCATTTCTTATCGAAAATAAAATTTTATTTATCACTTAGTAATTTTCGAATTTATTTTTCAAAATAAAATCCATCAATCCAAATACAACCGTTGATGTTTTTTTTTCCCGAAGAGACCTTGTTTTTAATGCATGTTAGAAAATACTCTCACAATAGTTAGCTTGTATTCTAGTTGGCTCGCTTATCCATCTTAATAATTAATATAATATCATAATTTTCAATAAATATAAATAATTCCCAATTAAATTGGACAATTAAAAAAATTAGAGCATTTAATGTAAATCAATTGATTTTTCTTTTTATACATATGTCATGCGATCGTTGAAGTTTCTCATTTTGTCCTTTTAATGGTACATCCATTAATTGATGGAAAAGAAAAAGGAAAGAAAGGAAATGACACACGTCTATGCATATATAAATATATTTAGTATGTGTGTATTAATTTAGAAAGAGTTTAGCAATTTATTTTTAAAAAGTTAAAAACAATTAATTCGGTTAGTATGTTCTTTTTCCTTTTATTTAAAAATATATCTAAACATTATATGTACGAGATTGTATAGATTTAAGGGAAAATATAACCAAAATCACGCCGAGTTTGTATATTTTCTGTTTTAGTTCTCTAGGCATTCGAATATTGGTTTTGACTCTATAAGTTAGATTATGTTATGATTTTAATTTGGTATTTTTTTATCGGAGTGTTGATATGACGTCATAATATACTGATATGAACATCATGAAATTCTGACGTCATGCTGTGATGATCCAAATCCATTTTTAATAGAGTGCTGATATGACGTTGTACACGTGATCATCTCGTGTAAAAAGTGCACAGCACCAGGTGCTGTGTTTTCAGCCACAGTAGAGGATCCAAATCCGGAATAACTAATAGCCAAAACACAATCTAATTTACATTATCAAAACTCAAATTTGAATACCTACTAAACTAACACACAAAATAGGCAAACGTAGAGTCGTCATTTTAACTATTATCCTTACATTCAATGTATTTGATAATTGAAACTATTAATATAAAGCAAATTTTACTGATAAAAATTATTTTTATGACTTCTTTTTTGGTGTTTCATGTCAAAGTGAAAAAGGCCAAAGTTGAAGTGTTGGTAAAATGAAGACCTTCGCAAGCCACCAAATGATTTTTTAAAAGTCTAACATAAATTAATTTGTGATATTTAACTATAAATTCAGTATGATAAAGTTAGGGTGCAAAATAAAAAATCGAAAGAAAATTATTAATTGAAAATATATGAAGTTTGGAAATAAAACGCCAAAAGATCTTGTAGAAACATTAATCGACATACATCGAGTTGATTGAACGAGAACTACGTCTCTCCCTCGAACACCAAAATCTTGATAAAATTCCGCGTCTTTGTTTCATCTTGTGTTTGATTCGAGTTCTATTATAACTGGAGTTAAAATTACTTATGTTATTAATATTTTTCAATTAGGAGTTGTAAAGCAGTTTATTTTTTGAAAAATAAAACCAACCAATTGTGTTACGTATGCTCTTTAAATTTTCTAAGTTTCTTGAAATTAATTTCACTTACGAGATTATATAGATTTGATGGATTTGATAATTGAAACTGTTGATGTAATATCCCTTGATCCACATCTTAAAAATTAAATATTTAAAATGAGTTTATAATTGACTAACAAAGGACTTCTATAGCAACTTGAGTTAATCATTTTCGTAAAACGATGACGAATACGAAGTAGTTGCTATAGGGGCTCATTGTTCAGTCACGCAGATGCGAGCCCGAGCTCGGGGCTTGACAGTTCGCATAAAGCTTATAATTTTTCCGATATAAATGATTTAAATTTTTTTTTGGATAAAAATGATTTTTATGACAAATTTTTTTATGTATGATGTGCGAAAGGAAAAGGCCAAACCTGACGTCTTGGTCAATTGAAAGCTTCACAAACCACCAAATGATTTTGACATAATAAATTAATTTGTGGGACTTGAATAATAAATCAGAATGGTACATTCAACTTATGTGTGGGATAATTTGTTACAGACCATTCCAAATAAAAAAAATTAAAAAAGAATAATATTTGTTACATGCACTTCAAGAAAAACACCGATTACAGACATAATCGAATCGGTCTCTCATCGATCTATAATTCGATTATAAATCCCCTTTTCTTTTGTAGTGATGTGAATCTTGGCAAATGATTAACTCACATCTATTAAATATAATTATAAATACAAATTTTTATATATTATAATATGGTAGTGTTTTCCCTTCAAATTTATCCTTTTGAGTTTATTCTATTTAGCTGTTAAGATAGAGGTAAATTTAGAGAAGTTGTTCACAAACTTTTTAAAAGATTTTATGATTAAAAGAGCTACAATATCTCATTTTTGAAATGTTCAAAAATGAACTGAGCACCGAGAAATTAAATCGAGTTTGGTTCTAAAATCAAACGGAATAAACGCATAATAATATATCTAAAAGTCGATTAAACATTTTGAAAAGCATTTAAAGTATGCAATTTGAAATAATAAGAATGATTTAGTTGAAACATTTTATCAAACACTTTACATTCAACATTTTGGTATTTAAAAAACACATAAAAAGTTTCAACTATGCCAACCAATAATAGTAGCAAAGTAAGTAAATGTGATAAATAATAATTCACCAATTTGTTTATGGATGTCTGTAGATTAACAACTGATACGCCACCCATTATTTCCTTTAGAAAGATTCATTAGAAGACTTTGATTTATACAACCATTTGTACAAACTTATTTCGACTTAGGACTTATTCTTTGTCTAATCGAAACTCCTAGCACACTCTTGATTGTAGGTTGCGACCTCACAATCCGCACAATGTTTAATATCTTTATGTGAAGACTACCACTCAACTAAACTTTGAAGATCGTCTCTATTGTATATGTGAGTGACTGTGTGTGTAAGAAATTAATTCATTACATTGTATATACTCTCAAATGTATCCTTACACACAAGGAGAAAAGCTATCACTAAGCTAATATATCTATTTAGACTCATCTTCTTGGGCTTGGTCTCATTTTAGCTAATTTCTTCATGTAAGTTGCTCATGTTTTGAATATCTTCGAAAGCTTGTATTTGATCTTCAAGACGTCGAATATATAGCCTCTAAGAGTGTTACATACGTTGGACACAAAAATATGATCGTTGGAAAAGGTTATATACTCTTCATGATATTGCAACTGTCATATTTGACTTTCTGGCGGATTGCTGGTGCGGTCCTGTTCTAGATCAAAACGATTGAATGAATGAACCAGTTGGATGAGAAAACGGTTTGAATGAGTAAAACGGTTGAATGAGCAAAAAGTTTGAGTGGATGAGCAAAATGATTGAGTGAAACATGATCTGGTCCAGTAAATATAGCTCTTGACTCGTTGATTTTTGCGAAAAGTGGTAAACATGAAAGTTGTAATATTTTTTCTTAGATTTTCATCTAATCAAGAATAATTTAATTTTGAGTTCATATGAGATAGATATGCTTGAAATATTAGGTTTTATACATGCTTGAACTCTTTTTGCAGCATGGGCAGAACCAGAAATTTCATCGCGAATTATCGACTTTTTAAGCTTCGATTCAGACTTTATTCTTTGGAGATTATTTGCAGATCATTGTCTTATCTTACTAACACATATTGAATCGTTCCATTACGATAACTGAGCTAAGAGATATTGTCACAATATCATAGCTGGTATATCGAGCCATCCGAACTCACTCGACCAACCTTGCCAAATTTTAAGTTTGACTTCTTTTAAGTTCTAATTTGTCAAATCTCTCAAGTTGACATCTTGCAACTACAAACTTAAGTAAATATGTTAGAAACACAACAAGAAGTTTTGATATCATCAAAATCAAGATTAATAGTGTTTCCGCAACCCGACATTAGCTTTTTCTAAAAACTAATGGTAATATGAGAAAGAAAATTGATGAGCTATGGAGACTAAAAATAGTTAGTATTAATGGTCTCTCATACTTGAAAGTATAATATAGAAATATGGATAGTAATGGACGAAATACGTATATATTGTGTATTTTAAAATATCGGATTTCTTACTAATATGTAACAAAGCATACCAAGGAGTTTATTGAATTAAAATTAGGAAAATTATATTTTTAGTAATATATGTTTTCCGTTTATGATTTTCATTCTCTCTATTGTTATATTTCAATATCAGTCCACTGTTTTTTTTATGTATCAATTTTAGTCCAACTTTTTAGTGTGGCGCTGATGTGGTATTAATATGTCGTTACATCAGCACTATCAATGAAAAATGATACAAATTGAAAGATACAATGCTAATACTGAAATTTGATATCATAGAGAAGTAAAATCGCAAAGAAAAAAATTCAAAATGTAATTTTCTCTTAAACATATTTTGCTTACAATCTTTGCCCAAATAATATATGCTTTAATTGAAATTAGTGATTATTAAATTTAGTGTGGGCAGTTAGGGTGCAAAATAAAAAATTAAACTTAAAGTAATTATATGATGGAACATAAACTTTGAAAACGAGAGGCCAAGGGTTATTAATTTTATTAACAAACCAATATTTAATCGATATGAAACCAATATTAGCGATTACTCTCACTCAAAAATATTTTTTATTTGAAATTTGTTCATATAAATTTTTTTTTTTTGCCGCAAAATTGATCATATTTCGTTTTCTCAAATTTAATAGATCATATCGTCCTTCCTTGAGATAAATCATCTATGCATGTTCGAGATATGAATAGTTCGAGATATTCATCAAATGAGTATGGAATCAAATATCGGTTTTGATCCTTTAAGTAGTCAAAATTAAGTCTTGACCAAATAAAGTAGGTGTTTTATTTTTTTCCTTTAGCCTTTTTTTTAAATTGAAATACTGACGTAACATCGAAAATATGAACATATCTAACACCGCGTCATCACTTTGGTGAAATAGGACAAAAAAATTTAATACAATTTTGATAATATAGAAGACTAAGAGTCCATTTGGTTGAAGAATTCAACTAACTAAAAACACTTTTTTTAAAAAAAAAAAAAGAAGAAGAAGTCTTTTTAAGATACCATTTTTGTGTTTAAACACACCCTAACACCCAAATTAGGATAATTTAGATGACTATTTCGACAATTTTCCGTAAAAATTTATGATATCATAGTAACATGTTAATTGGGATTTTGGATGGTTGCAATTGTTGTAATAATAATAATAATCAACATTGCAATTTTGATCCGGTATATACTTGTTATCTTTATGATTTTGATAACCTATATTGTCAAATTTTAGTTGTAATTTTATATATTTCAATTTTTGACAATTTTATTCTTTTTTCGTTAGAGTATTGATGTGTCACTATACAATACACAAGTCAAGTTCATGTCTCGACGCCAAGTCAGAGACTAGATTTTACGAATATTTCTAAGAGAGAAAAAATATTTATTTTTTTGTTCCCGCATTGACGAAACATAAGCAACATATCGGGAAAATGACTAAAAAATTGCAAAAAAAATAAGGTTAAATAATCAAAAATTTGACAATATAAAATACCATAATCGTAAAATGACAGATACGCATAAGTAAAATTATAAATTATGGTAATTATAATATTTTGGGACATTTTGTAACCCGAAGTTTAAGTTCCGTAGCACCATAACGTCAAACTCTCCCATAGGGAAGCATTTTGGCAATTTTTCTCTGTATTTAGTAGATTGCTCCATTCACCAACTGAATTAATATACATTTATAGGCTATTTAAAAATTACTCAATCCATGCATTAAAAACCGAAAAAAAGTTGAAATTTTGTTCGGTATAATAATTGTCTCTGTTGATAGAGCAATCGAAACGTTGTTATTGTGTTGTTTTACAATTTAAAAGATTTGAGTTACACAATTACTACCACCTATAACTTTTGGTAAAACGGCAAACACTCGTTCTTACAATTGGTATAAGAGTCAAAGGTCACGAATTTGTTTTTAATTGACTGCAATAAGTGCAATTATTTGGAGGGTGATTGTTGGTGCAATAGTAGCCTTTGTTGGTAGAGTAATCGGAATGTGGTGCTTGTACTGCTGTACAGTTTAAAAGATTTGAGTTGCACCACTATCTATAACTTTTGATAAAGTGGTACACGATCAGTCCTACAATTAGTATCAGAGAGTTCGATTATCACTGACTGCAAGAAGTGTAATTATTGGAAAAGAGATTGTTGGGTGCAATAATTGTTCCTGTTGGTAGAGCAATCGAAATGTGGTGCTTGTGTTGTTGTACAATTTAAAAGATTTGAGTTGCACTATTATCACCAGCTATAATTTTTGGTAAAGCGGCAAGTTCTCACTCCTACAATTAGTATCAGAGCCAATGTCACGAGATCGATTCTCATTTACCGCAAAAAGTAAAATTACCGTGAGATATTATTTGGTGCAATAATTGTTTGGTAGAGCAATCAGAACATGGTTTTTGTGCTATTGTACAATTTAAAAGATTTGAATTGCACTAATGCCACTAACTATAGCTCTTGGTAAAGCAGCAAGCGCTCGATCCCACAAATTTTAACATCACAAATAAATCAGATTATATACCGATAATTGAGCTGAATAACTAATATGTTCATAAGATAATTATAATCACTTCATAAATCTAAACCAATAGAAATATCGAATTAAATCAATTTATTTGATTCTTAATTTGGTTTTAACCTAAGATTTTTTCATCTCTACCGATTACACTATTACAATAGAAGCAACTTTTAGTACAATGGGCACACACTTGCCAAATAACAACTTTTCTCAAGCTTAATTTAATTTATTCGATTGCCATTAAAAATATTTGTACTTTATTCAATTTCTTCCATTTTAGCATGATCAGTTTTATATCAATATAAAGAATCACTAATAAAAAGTTTAGACGATATTCGATTTTGATTATTTATATAATATTCTATAATATATTTGATGTCGTTGTCAATAATATTGATGCATAATTGCTGAAAAAATATATATATGCCGTTTTAAACACATTTACTAGTACTCTCACATCAACTATGACTTGTAGCTTTGCAACTCTAGGATCAATAATAGCATTCATATTATCGAGTAGAATTTCCAAATGATCATATAATTGCACTTCATGGTTGAAGGGATATATATGACCAACAAGGAGGCAAGTATATAAACATTTATATCAAATAAATAGATATATATTTGTTTAAATAAAGTTTTGAAAAATTTCTATTTTGGTCTTGTATATTTTCTTATTCACGATTTTAGTCTTCTATACAGTTAAATTGCAGTCTTATTTCACTATATTTGATTTATTATTGTTTTTAATTTTAGTCGTTTTTTTCAATTTAACATTGATCCACCGCATATGTGGTCACATCTAGAAACTAAGTTATATAAAACTAAGATTGTAATTTGACAATATAGATCGATGACTAAAATTAGTAAAAAAAAAATTATATATACATAATAAAAATTACCATTTTTACGAAATTTTAAGAATTGTTTTCTAATTATGTGATTATTTTTGTCAGATCGCCTTTGTTCTTGTTATAGAACACCCATGAGGCCTTCGATTTGAATCTAATACAACCACACTCAGGTAGTGTTTGCAAGAGCTTATTTTAAGTGTTTTCAAGCTGTTTATCAGCTTCTACATATGTTTTCTAAACATTTCATTTGCTAAAAACTTGAAAGCACTTAAAATAAGCTCTTGCAAACACGGACTCTGTTAAATTAATGTAGCATCTCACACTCAATAAATGCATATATTAAATTAAGTGAGATTTAATAGATAAATAAAAAAAATAAAGGGGCTAAATTAAAAGCTAATATGATTTCAACCCTAAAATTAAGGGTTTCATTTAATACATAAATATCTAGATCATATAAACTAAAATTCATTAATTGTAACATATTTTTTTTTTTAGCTTTCTTGTTCTTCCATTCGATGACAATCCGCGACTTGATAATCATAGGGATTTTGTAGGGAAAACTGTCGGTACCATTTTACCCAATAGTTATACACGTCTTTCTCATTTCAAAAAACAACTTTCTTCTTATTCTATGAACTCGTTTTTTCTTTCGAATATATATTGTCACTGTAGTTTCTTTCTAAATTGTGATAAAGTTCAAGTATTGTTCAGCTAGCTTGTTAGCATGTATCAGATTTTGTGTTCAGTTATTGCAGGTATTATATATCTTTCTATCCTGAGAAACAATCGTCTACGGTGAACCTCGGAGTACCTTAAGAAAGGACAAATATGTTTTAATTAGGAAACTGTCACATATTACAGACACCAATTTGACTTCGTTTTCTTTTAACTTTATCTTTTCATGATCGTTATGCATTAGTTCCAATAACCTATGAAGTTTAATTTATTGTATTATTTATTGTGTTGTGATTTACAATTCTAATATCAATTCATCTATTATCAATATTTCGAATATATATCTCTATTTCATCCGACACGTTTAACATTGTAATATATGTTCATTGTTGGTACCATTTCTTGAAGGCAAAAATTTGTGTGAGACGGTCTCACGGGTCGTATTTTGTGAGATGGATATCTTATTTGGGTAATCCATGAAAAAATATTATTTTTTATGCTAAGAGTATCTCTTATTTGGGTTATCCATGAAAAAGTATTATTTTTTATGCTAAGAATATTATTTTTTATTGTGAATATCGGTAGCTTTGACTCGTCTCACATATAAAAATTTGTGATACCGTCTCACAAAAGAAATATTCTTTTTTTAATGACACCCTAACGAGAAAGAGATGGCACACCATGATTTGCCGGCATAGTCTTAATTTACAACGAATTATTTGTTCTACCTAGTGTCAACGGTGCTGGCCCATTGGGCTAGATGTACCACATGTGAAGTGGATGGTACAACATTTGTATGCGTAGCAACAAATGGGCCCACCATGGGAGCACATCTCTGGGCCATGAGCGGCATGGTCCCATTTTGGAAAAGGTGTTTTTTTATTTTCTCATTATGGCCAGGCCCACAACGTTGGTGTCCTATTATGAGATGTTTAAGATCTAAAGTGGGCTTAGTTGTTTGATTAAGCTAATCCGCATTCTAATAGATTAAATAAAAAAGATTACATCTGATATAGTCGAGTTGGTGGTGTAGATGAATATTTGATCAATAATCATTAGTTTGATTGTTCTTATCAACATTTTTTCGGATGAACTTGTTGCACAGGGTTTTCTGAAGTGGTTTACCAAGATAGCATGATTCACTGACTGTTACATTAGCCCGAAGATTTACAGAGTAAACACAAAATTTAACGATCGCGGGTTCCATCGTCATAAAAAATAAAATCAAATAAATTGTTTTACACTTGCTATTAAATTTTAATAAGATAAAGCAAATCAAATAATATATTTCATATGATCTCACCAAAATTTAAAAATTATTTTTAATTCCATGAGATTATATTCAGAAGTTTCTAATTTTTTTTCCCAGGTGAAATTTTTGTATAAATCAAAATAATTTAAAAATTATAAATACAACACAAACTAAAGATATTTCTTTTAAAAAATAATTTAAAAAATATTCGAACTACGTAATCCGACTAATTAAACCAAGACTAACACTAACATCTACTATGAGGACATGTATTTGTCTTGTTCTCAATTTGCCATATTAATTGTAGAATATTTCAAGACCAAACTTATTTAATGTTGTAATTTCTTAATCATTCTCAAGACCAAAACCAGATTTGCTAATATCCCCAATGTACATGTTCTAATGGGTAATATTGTTTTTGCTTGGACAGAGTTAGCGATAGAGAAATGATAAAACTGATATATAAGAGATATGAGATAACACTAGCAGATAGATACGCATTTTCCCGAACTCATCTTTTATAGGTACCCCCATTTTGTTATAATAAACTATTAAACTATTTTGTTTTTTTAATAACAAATTGTTTGATATGTGATTTGATGTAAATTATGATGATACTTATATATTAAATCAATTAAATTATTCATTGTTCCGTTCATTTTACTTATTTGGTTGTGGCAATATTCTAAAATCGAGTCCATTTTGTTTTACCAAAACTTATATCTTATGATAATGATGTAATATAAGTCAAATATTTTAAACTATTCAGCAGTCGAAGCGACACATACGTCAGTCACTCTTCCAACATAAACAATTATTTCAGCAAAAAACATGAGATCTAGGGAAAAAAACAAAGATATTGTGTGAACAATGGATATTTTTCTATTTTTAGTAATTGAAATTATTATTAAATCATTGAACAATGTCACAAATTGTTGGATAATATTATTTATGATTTTTAATTTTGTACTTTGGGTTAGAAATACAAATCGGAAAAAAAATATATAAACAATTTTTTTGAGAATTTTTTTAAAAAAATATAAATTAGATGTCAAAGTCAAACTTTTGTTTATACCATCAAAATCGTGCGTATAATAAGTTCGATATTTTCTATAAATATTTTCAGATGAACATATCACGTAAAATTTAATTAATATGATTTATTTGAATAACGTAATTTATAATTTATTATATTAATCCAGAGTTTGACAGCTGCTGCGACTTTTCGTTCTTAAAAAAAAAAGATAATTATTATTTTGTTTTAATATAAGAAATAATAATTAAATATTACTATTTTAAAATATGAAAATTAAATTAGAGGTGGTGGCCATGATTATTAATCTGAAATGGTCAGTGGTGTCTGCTGTGAGATTCTCCACATTTAAATACTCTATATCAAAATTCTCCAACATTTTTTAATTNAGGTGGTGGCCATGATTATTAATCTGAAATAGTCAGTGTTGTCTGCTGTGAGGTTCTCCACATTTAAATACTCTATATCAAAATTCTCCGACATTTTTTATTATTTAAAAAGGCTTGGTCTTAATATTTTTAAATGTTTTTCAATTTAGAAGTTTTGAAAAAATATTTTTTTTAAAAAAAATGGGTGGGACTTTTGTTTTTTGAGCATTATTTCTTTTAAAAAAATCGAAAATATGCTTAGATAATGCCTGTTAATAATATATATAAATCTATAATTTAAATTTTAAATTACATTTTACCTCAAAGCATGTCTATATTTTAGAAGTCTCCCAACTCCAATCCAATGAATGAATCATAAGATCTATTACATTCTAGCTCCAAGTTCATGTTCTACCCGAATTCAAATGTGGTCGAATTAAAAGATTAATGTATATATAGTACGAGTCAAAAAAATTATCGAATTCGAGTCGAATAAGATAAACATGTATATGTAAAAAGCTTAATGTTTTGTAGACATTATGTCTTAGTCAATAAATAGAGCAATAAAATTGTGCAAATAAATACAAGTTGTGCAAATAAATACAAGTTGCTGCACTAACTAAAATTGGAAAAAATGCAAGATACGAGTCATGCACATTGACTTGCGCCTTGAGCCAAGGCCCGTGGTGCATGTGCGCATCAGTGTCCTTCGAGCCCTTGATAACTATGGTTACCAGCATATAGATATACAGCTGATTTCATGTAAGAAACAAGACCAGAGCAGAATAAAATTCGACAAGATAGATAAATACATCGGCTGAGAAGAGGATTGAAACGAGACCTTGTAAAGTACAAAACCAAGAACAAAATAAGTCCTGTCTTGTAGGGAAAGGGTATTATTCCTCAGATGGAAGTACTGAAAACTGTAGAAAACAAAATTTCAGATATAACCACAAACCAGGATGCTGGTAATGTATCCTAGACCATATTCACCAGAACATACGGTCAGAATACAAGACACATTTTCGGGTTTCTGTTGAAATTTATTGCCAAACCCGAATTTGTTCAAAATGATTATCATCAACAAAATTTTTGGATAATAAAATATAAGAAGGAAGGGTTATTGAGTATGAATATGTAATATAGCATTCTATGCTCTCTGCCACTCGGTATGAATAGCTCTTAAGCTTTAGATTCATAGGTCTCGATTAAAAACTTGTAAAGCTCTTCTGCGACAACTGTAGGATACTCTTCTTGAGGAAGGAGAGCACCAGACACTTCCACAAATTTGCTTACTCCTTTTGATCCTCTAAGAGCTTCCATTTCGGCTTTTGACCTCTTTGGTGCGCGTGATGTGGACATAACTAGCACAGGCACCCTTCCTTCTAGCCCTGCAAATAGTTCGACGAACTGCTCCCTGGAATTTACTGGATCAAGCAACCCAGTCAAGAAAGCAGCAGGCACATACCGAGCACCTTTCCGTTTCGTTAGCTCATATCTGCTCTCAATAATATTAGGTGTCACATTTTCAGGATCTGCATATACATGGGACTGGTACTGAGATTTGATTGCCTTCTCATTACTCACAAGCACATTGTACATCATCCAACCCACAGCAGAAGCCCTTAAGGTCCCTCTAAGAAGCCCATACCTGAAAATTCGCAAGATAGAGGGGAAGACAAGGTTGATTAAATACAATAAAAGATGTGAAGTATCAACCAACAGATAAATGCATCTTACAATTTTTTTTACAAAATGACTCAATTAAAGATCTCGTAAAAACTTGAACTCTCATAGGAAACAGTTTGAATATCTCGTCGACCGATGAAAAACCGGATGCATAACCATAAAGAAAAAGAAGATGAGTGGAAGAAAGAAGATGAGTGGCATGACCATGCTTCAAAAAAAGAAATCTCATCATAACTTCGATAATTTGCTAAGAATGTTAAGGTTAACGCCTACCTAGTCTCCATACTTGAATCTTTACCAAATACAATAGGAAGGGGGCCAGCCCAGGTGGGAGCAACAGCAGCAATGGCCTTTGGCTTTAACTTACCATTTCTTGTTGCACGCACTACTATAGTCGCAGCATGCCCTCCTCCAAAGACCACATAATCATTAACTGAGAGATGCAATAGCATATTAAAAAGGTAAGAATTTATATAATGCAGTTTACGACAGTAACCAGGCATAACAACACATTACTTCTGCATTGTTAACTGTGTAAATAATTATGTATACAATCAATATCGAGGATAACTAAAATCAATAGTGTGCCAATGAACACAAATTGTACATGTTGAATGAACCAAATAAGATAAAAGGAATCTCAAGACAATTTAAAGATGGAGAAATGGATTGGATAACAAGTTCAGTCACGTGTCCTAAAGTTTCATAGAAAAATGATACTCTCTCGATGTTTTGGCCTGCTAAAAACCAAAATGAAAAGAAAAATTGGTTCCTACGTCAGCTTAATACACAACAAGAACCAACAGGCAGCAAAGACAACCACAAACAAAGCCCAAAGGAGCTGCAAATGAATAAGAGCCCAACACGTGCCTAACGGAGCCAAAAAGCCGAGCCCCCCAACTCCTTGGTCAGAAAATTACTGAAGGACAACAAATACATAATGTTTCCCTTCTAAAGTTTGCATAAGTTACACATCAGATGAAACCTATGTTCATGGCAGTGGGCTAACCGCTATCTCAGAGTGCTTAAACAAATATTCTTTAGTGGTCATGAACAAAGACATACCAAGTTACCAACCTGATTATCTTAATTGATCTACATAACATACATCCATGATAAATAACTTGTAAATAAAACAGGAACTCGACTTCTTGAGCACACAAAACCAACAAATGTAAACAAAAAATCCGCTTCAAGATACGATTTTTCAGACCTGCCACAGAGCTGGCAATGGGGCAATCAGGGGAAGTTATAAAATCCACTAGAAATCTCTCCATGACGTCAGCATTGTAGTCGAGTTTTGGCCGATCGGAGTACCCGAGACCAGGCCAGTCCACAATGGTCGCACTCAAATCAATTTCACCATTCTTCCTCACAATTTCTTCAGCAACAACTCTCCACTCCTCCACGGTGCTGACGTCAGATATCGTGGGAACCATCAGAATGTTCTTGCAAGGCCCATTATTGCCCTCCTTCTCGAACTTCTCGAAGTGGATATTCACTGAATTTCCCTGATACTTCCACTTCCAGCTGCTGGCGCTGCAATTCAAGGGCGCTGCAGGCATGGAGGGGGCATAGTTGCCGAACGAAGTTGAGGCTCTGATGGTAAAGCTGATGGCTTTGGAAGTGCAAATGGCTGGAGAAGAAAAGGGCTGGTGGGTTTTGAAGAGACGAGTGGCACATAATGATGGAATATGAATAACTGCAGATTGCGCCATTAATCGAAGAACGGTTGATCAATTAGAATTGTGAAATCGAGGGTCTCACAAATTAGGATTCAAGAAATGATTTTGCAAGGATAGGGACTTAGTTGGAGCTAAACTCGAAATGCAATTGACTAACATCTGGTCAGAGAATTTTTTCTCAATTTGATATTTGTGATTTTACAATAGTATAGTCCAAATTATTCAAGTCAACAATCGGTATCACGAATTTTTATCTGTGAGACGGGTCAACCCTACTGATATTCACAATAAAAAGTAATACTCTTATCATAAAAAGTAATATTTTTTCATGGATTACCCAAATAAGAGATTCGTCTCACAAAATACGACCCGTACGACTGTCTCACACAAGTTTTTACCATCATATAAACCATAATTTACTTTTTATTTCGTCTTATATATATTACAACTTTTTATTTATCTATGTTTTTTAAAACAATTTCTCAATAAAAAAAATTTATATGTGTAAGATCTTGAATCTCTGGAGCTTGCAAGCCATCCGGTCCCAAATCTTCAGTAGGTTCAATGATAGAATTGATAGTTTGGGTAGAATCCGAGATGATGCACTTATGTATAAGACCAAGACGCAAACAAAACTCCATACCATATCGACGAGTCCGGATGTCTTATGACACAAGCTGATGCACCCCAGGCTCGGCCTTCAGAATCTCGAACCACAACCCCAACACTAAACTTGCTTTTGTGCAAATCATACCACACGCGTCCGCGTCCACGTCCACGTCCAAACTGAATTGATTCAGTAAAGGTGGCTGCCAACCGTGATCCATATGTCTCTGTCTGTTGCTTCTGATTGAACAAGCTTCACAAGATTTCTGAAATGTATCCAACAATGCCACTGCCCAATCTATTTTCAACTCCGCATGACATCCTTTCTTTTCATGTTTTCTCTTGCATGTTTCAGTCCAGAAAGCCCAACACATGACAGCAAACACTTGAAAAATCCTCAACTTTGAATGATTTAGACAAAACTAAAGCAATATCAAGGAACATTTCATCGCGAAGTCTTTCCAGATTAAGCCAAAATGGTGGTGTTGTGATTACAGTAGCGAAATCGAGTACTTAACCGAGAATATTCAGCATAGAAATCATCACATCCCATCCTTAAAACATAGAGACAGCCGAGATCATGTCCAATGGATTCCATAACCAAAAATTATAATGCATCTTCTCAAGTCAATCGACTCATTCAAATACTCGGTCTCTGCCACTCGGCACGACGGACAGTACAACTGCGAGGGTGCTTCGAGTCATGAGAATTCAGGAAATTAATATCTCTTTAGGCTCATATTAGAGTTTAAAAAAAATTATTTTCTGCATTTAGAAGTGAATAAGGAAGCACGACGACTAGGGTAAATGCATATGTGAATCCAGAAATTTAACGTGCCGAAGTTGTTGTGATTGCTTGTGTAAAACTAAGAGTCTCGGACAAGGTGTTTCAGAAGGAGTGTAATAAACACCAAGTGATCAGGATTTGAAGTGCTTACATCTTATCCATTGGCCACCAAACTTTTATCTTGTAGCCAACCAATTCCTTGCCAAAACATTTATTTGCAGGATTTACCTTACAGGCCTAAAGATATAAACATAACCAGTCTTTTCCACGGGTATGGAATTCCAGGAAAAAGACAAGGCATCCGAGAACTTGTATAGAGAAGGATTTCCCACTGCGCAGAAGTTCTTCCATACCAACTTAGCTGTCCGACGCTGCTATTGGCATAACAACCGGTAGACCTTAGGTTGGCCCAACCCAGTCCTCTCGTACTAGGGTTGGCTCCTCGCAGTTCTCCCTTTAACACCAACGGTAGATAGGAACCGAACTATCTCACGACGTTCTAAACCCAACTCACGTATCACTTAAATCGGCGAACAACCGAACCCTTGGGACTGATTCGGGTGAAAATCTTCTACAATATTTCCAGCAGACAATGCAGCATTGTCCGTTACACCAATAATGGATTCCACATATATCAAAGTTCAACTGAATTCACAAAATAAAATTTCTACACATGATAATACCTCACCATGTGATAGTAGTTGCCTTGTTATACACCAAAATGGTAAACAATTGTAGAGGCATGTAAAAACTGTTTAGGATGACAAACTAAGAAACTATTTCAACTACTTCTTTTATCATCAATAATTTTAGAAGAACGCTCGATAATTTAGCGATATGTAAGTCTTTCGTGTGACGGTTTCAAGGATTGACTTATTCCATGTTTACAGTGAAAATTAATATTTTGGACAGACAAATAATAATTTTCATGAGTTTGGATCAGGTAGAAGATCCGTCAAACAAAATAAATTCGTGAGTTTGACAAAAAATTTAATAAAGCAAGACCTCTTCCTCAGGTGATAATGATTTCTTTTTATTGTAATATTTTCTTGTCTGAAAACTTACAGTTTGTTATATCTGGTTGAATATATATGATTTGCTATCGTCAAATTTTATATATAAAATAAAGTAGTTTAATTATCCTCTATAAATATAAAATGAAAAATAAATTCATCCTAGGCTAAATAAATTTTTCATTCGCTATAATAAACAATCAAATGGATTAATTTAGTATTTGTCCATTTCTATATAATAAAATTTTAAATCTAAAAAAATTATGTATAATATAATATTACTAAGATACACGAAACAAATTAATTTAATTTTTATTTACTACTATAATTTTTTTTTTTCAAAAAGTGAAAATTAAAATTATTCGAAATTTTTTTAAGAAAAGTGAAATGTCAAGAGTGGGATTTGAACCCACGCCCTTTCGGACCAGTACCTGAAACTGGCGCCTTAGACCGCTCGGCCATCTTGACTTACTAGCAATTTTGCCTTATAGGTTTTATATATTAATTAGCTGTTCCTATTTTTCAAGAAATTACTTTTCAAATTTCCGCGGTTCAGCCATTGATGTCTTTGTGAAATCCAGATGAATGGCATCAAAATTCATTCACCGAGCTACAAAAGTTCGTTAAAGTTGGCCCGTAAGCTCTTTTCCTCCATTGCCTCACTTGATAATCGTTTGATCGAAGCAACCACCAATTACATTAAGGCCGACCCAGTTGACTTGCTCGCGAATCCCACCAATTTCAGGCGTTTAACACTCACAGAATCCAAAACAACACATGCCCTTTTCCTAAAAACATGCGTACTGTACTCCAATATCTATGTAGCCAACAATTTGATCGATTCTTATTCAGAATGTGGTCGAGTGGATTATGCTTTGGATCTGTTTGAAGAATTAAGTGAACCAAATGTAGTAACGTGGAATTTGGTGATTTCAGGGTTTAATAAGAATTCATGTTATGATGATTCTTGGAGGGCTTTTTGTCAAATGCATATTTTAGGAGTAGAATTTGATGAGTTTACTTATAGCAGTATTTTTGCTGCCTGCGGGGCATTAGAGACTGTGGTCTGTGGAGAGCAGGTTTATGCTCGTGTTATTAAAAATGGTTTCTTTTTCAATGATTATGTGAGGACCGGAGCCATAGATTTGTTTACGAGGAGATGCAGAGTTAAGGATGCTCTGAGAGTGCTTTATGATGTTGACAGTGAGAATGTGGTTTGTTGGAATGCTGTGGTATCAGGAGCTGTAAAGAATGAGGATAATAGGTTAGCATTGGAAATTTTCAGGCAAATATGTTGGCATGCCTCTATAACCCCGAATTCTTTTACATTTGCTAGTGTTTTGACTGGCAGTGCTACCATCAAGGAGCTTGACTTTGGAAAAAGCATTCATGGACTAACAATCAAATGCGGCACAGGCGCAGATGTTTTTGTGGGGACTGCTATTGTGGATTTGTATGCAAAATGTGGAGCTATTTGTGATGCTGTCAAGCAATTTAATCTCATGCCATTGCGGAATGTCATCTCTTGGACAGCAATCATCTCTGGCTTTGTCGAGAATGGTGATTCAGCTTCTGCTGTTTGGGTCCTCGATGAAATGCGTAAAAAGGGAGAGGATATAAATAGTTACACCATCTCAAGTGTTCTTTCTGCTTGTGCATATCCACATATGTTTAAGGAAGCAAAACAGATCCATTGCTGGATTTTAAAAATTGGCTTCTACTCAAATTCAGTGGTGAAAGCATCTTTAATTTCCATGTACTCAAAACTTGGAGCCATTGATTTATCTGAAATAGCATTTGCAGATACTAACAATCTGAAGATGGTGGGTATTTGGGCTAACATGATTTCAGCTTTAGTTCGTAACCAAAGTTATGATAAAGCGATCATTTTTTTTCAAAGAATGGTCAAAGAGGGTGTTATGCCTGATAAATTCAGTGCATCCAGTATCTTAAGCATAATAGATGATCTATCTTTAGGGAGACAGCTACATGGGTATATTCACAAAACTGGTCTGCAGTTTGATTTGTCTGTTGGCAGTTCTATTCTCACAATGTATTCAAAATGTGGTAACTTAGAGGAGTCCCTTAAAGCTTTTGAGCAGCTTGAGAGGAGAGACATTGTTTCATGGACCTCTATGATTGC
Organism: Primulina huaijiensis; assembly: GCF_012295235.1. Taxonomy (NCBI): domain Eukaryota; kingdom Viridiplantae; phylum Streptophyta; class Magnoliopsida; order Lamiales; family Gesneriaceae; genus Primulina; species Primulina huaijiensis. The sequence goes on along the minus strand of NC_133309.1, from coordinate 23,571,675 downwards.
TGGTTTAGCAGACCATGGGTCTGCAGATAATGCTGTTACATTGTTTAGAGAGATGCGATTTGAGGAATACATTCCCGATGTGACGATTTTAAATGCAGTTCTGACAGCATGTTCTGATCTTCGTTCGATGAAGCTTGGTAAAGAAATTCATGGATTCTCACTTAGACGTGGATTTCAGGATCACTTTATTCTTGGTGGGGCATTAGTGAACATGTACTCCAAATGTGGTGATATGAATGCGGCAAGGATTGTTTTTCATAGGATGCCCTTCAAAGATCAGGTTTCGTGGTCCTCCTTAATTTCAGGATTCGCCCAAAGAGGGCACATTGAGGAAGCTTTTCAGCTTTTTCGAGACATGCTTCTATCCGAATTAAGCATTGATACCTTCACGTTTTCATCTATTCTTTGGGTCCTCACAAATTTGAACAGACCAGCCATCGGTACTCAGGTGCATGTGCATGCTATAAAAACGGGATTAGAATCAGAAGCGGCCGTTGGAAGTGCACTTGTCTTGATGTATTCAAAATGCGGAAGCATATGTGACTCTATCACAGTGTTTCAACAGATAAAAAATCCTGATTTGTTCAGCTTTACAACAATGATTGCAAGCTATGCGCAGCATGGAAAAGGATCGGAGGCCTTAAAAATCTATGAACTAATGAAAAGATCAGGAATCGAGCCCGATGATGTTACTTTCGTTGGCATTCTGTCTGCCTGTAGTCAATCTGGTTTGGTTGAGGAGGCATATTTTCATCTAAATTCGATGATCAAAGACTATGGATTGGAGCCTGGTAATAAACATTACACTTGTATGGTAGATCTTCTGGGTCGTGCAGGAAGATTAGCAGAGGCAGAGAGGTTTATCGTGAATATGCCTATAGAACCCGATTCTTCGGTGTGGGAAACTCTACTTGCTGCTTGCAGAGTTCATGGTAATCATGATCTTAGTAAGCTAGCTTCTCGGAAGATCATGGAATTGCAACAATCTGATGCTGGAGCTTACATTTCTATGGCAAATATCTTAGCTGATGTAGGCCGCTGGGAACATGTTTTGAAAATCAGAGGTTCAATGAAAGAAACTGGAATGAAGAAGGAACCTGGGTGGAGTTACGTATGAAGTATAATCTGGTAAATTTTGACATTCTTTAATGAATGATTCTCTGTTGAACCAAGATCATCTCCAGCTACTACAATCCTTGGATTTGTGCAATTTTGATCTTCGTCAAGTATAACGTTGAGTGGCATGGATTACTGTTGGACAAATCCAGTGGTGACTCCTTGTCCACCGTAGAACACCCTCATGGAACCAAGACACGAACAATGGTTCTATCTCTACCTACTAGTTCTGGAGGAATCAATACTCTGTCTGGATAAAAGCTCCAGCAGGTATGTTCGAATGACTCTTATTTCTGACATTTTAATGGTTTTCATATTCTTCTACCAATACCGTGCTTTGTTGATAAATATACACAGCTTCGTGTGGCCTTCTTTTGCGTTGTTTTGTTTGTCACTTGACACTTTCTCAACTTGTTTGAGCTTATAATTAAATCTCACTCGATGAATTTGAAGCTCTAGTACTAAAAAAACTACAAGAGGCTTCACTCTAGCAGCTAAGTTTGGCTGATGAAATACATGCTCTGTTCTTTGTATGGTTTATGCCTAGCTCGGAAAAAAAAAACATTTTTTGGGTGTTCTGTTTCTTGGGGATATCTCTGTCTCGTTGCAAGAGGAAGTTATGGATGAAATTTCTCAAGGGAGATTCTGCACGTTTGAACCTTGTTTCATTCTGCAACTCATGCATTTGTGGCATTTCCCACCTGGAGCACGCCTATTAAAGGAGGCATTTTTCAAAAAGTGGAAGGTTAATTTATTTGCTGTTGTTATTTCTTGAAGATCGCACGAGTGACATACTAGTATGAGATCAACTATACTATGAAGTGGTTGGATGAACACGGACTTGCAGAAGCCTACGTGTTAGAGAAAAAAAGGAAGGAGCTGGAGAGCATCTGGGATATATCAACTAGGATTGCATTTGATTGGTTATGGACACAACCCTTTTGACCGATTTTAGACTCATTCCTGGCGAGACTGATATAATGCAAGACAAACCATCTCACAACCCGTTTGACTTATTTTAGACTCATTCCGAGCAGGACTGATTTAACACAAGATAGGTTTGAACTCGACCAATTATCATCAGTATATAGTATTAGGTTGCTAAAAAAATTCAATTATACGGCCTCGTAGATGAATTCTACACAAAATTCTCCAGACATAAATTCATAGCCCGCACCGAAATTATGTTGTATAACAGCTGATATTCAATGAATGACAGTGGGATTAAAGTCGGACCACTGGTAAATAGCTTAGCTTCATCCCAGGAATGTACTGTTATTTTGATCTTCCACATTTTAGTCATTCTCAGACAGGCAACAGCGGTTGAACATAATTGTCGCATTGAATTCCTATGAATTTGATTCTTGTACCTTGTGAACCAAAAAGTTGGCTAGTTGGTTGAGAGCTATGGCTGAGTAAAAACTTGATTTATTGGCATTAAAGATTTTTGTGGGTAATAATTTAGTTTACTATAGATTACTCTCTCTTTTCGAGATTTTTGGTCATCTATGTTGTCAAATTTCAGTTTAGTATGTTATCTTTGTTTTTTTATGGCTGTTTTATTCATTATTTCAACGTGACGCTAACGTGACATCAATACGACGCTAACGTGGGTAGTGACACATCAACACTTCAGATAAAAAATATTAAAATTGCCAAAAATCGGAAGGTGTGTGATTAAGACTGAAATTTAATAACATAGATTACCAAAATCGCAAAGAAGACGGATACACAAACCAAAAATAGAATTCCCGGCTTTATATATATATATTTTTATATTATTTAAATAAAAAAAATCAGGGATCTACTTTCTTGCTTATATATTCTCCTAGGAGAACATGCCTACATAAAACCAAGGCAAAACAAAGCCTATCCAAGATCAAGAATATGTCGTATGAGTTGTTGATTTCCTCCACTTGATAAAATTTGTACACTTGCACAAAACTTCCCAACATCCTCCCATCTTCCAAACAGACATCAAACCTTTAAAAAAAAAGATGGAGAATGCCGACGATAACACGAGCCTTCGTGTCGCTTCTTTCGCCTATTACCTAGACATTGCTAAAGATAACTACAAAACCAAGTCAAATTCGAAACCGCCCTTGAATGTTACCGGCTTCTCGAGCTCAAGGGACAGCCAAGACAGCCTCGCGAATCTACGACTCGATTCATTTTCTTATCGTAACACTAGCGAGAACTTCGTGTTTAAAGTTCCGGGGCCGGTTCAAGATCCCACAGCTTCGTTCAGCTTCTGCCAAGAAATCCCAAAAGATGGAGAGATCAGCGTGTTTGGTGCTGACAGGTACTTTAACATGAAGCTAGAGCATCAAGCCGGAGTACCGGAACATGATTTTAAGAACAAAGTGATGACAGATATCCCCTTATTAGGACCAAATGCCAGGCTAAGAACCCCAAGTTTGTGCTCTGAGGAAAGCAGGTGGAATAGCCAAGGTGCATTATTTCCAAGCGTCTCAAGAATCGGAACTCAAACAAAACAGAAAAAGACCTTCGGACGACGAATTTTCGCTGGATTCGGCTGTCCAGGGCCTTGCTTCCATAGGAAAGATGTTTCCATTAACGAAATGGTTGCAGATGGAACAGCATACTATGGCTCAAAGCCGGCCCGAACCGGATCAGAACGAGTCGATACTCTCACGTTTATACCACCACCAAATCTTGTGACAGAAGATACTTCATCAGTCAAGAAACAGCTCCAAATCCTGGTAGAACCGAGAAACTCGATCGAAGTGTTCGGATCAAGATCAGCAGTATCGTTAAAGGGAGATGTAGCCACAAATATGGAGAGGAAACTTTCCATGTTAACCTGGGATGCAATCCCAAAAGGGGGCCAACAATATCACCGAACTTCTACCATTGGACACAGCACATCTCTTGATGATATGGCTAGTGATGCAAGTTCAGACCTATTCGAAATCGAAAATATGTCAGGATCCATGTATCTACCCCTAACAGCTGATCAAGCAACGGACGATCAAATGTCTAGTTGCATGAGTCCAATCTCTCACTACGCGCCAAGTGAGGCCAGCATTCAGTGGAGTGTGGTCACCGCAAGTGCAGCGGATTTCTCGTCTGTTCTTTCGTTTAACGACGAAAGAAGTGTCGATGTTGCGGAAGATGTGCTTGGAGTAATTTCCAAGAACATTGCGACTAGTACTGGAAGCTCGAAAGCCAGAGGAGGCGATACCAAAGGGTGGCCGAAAACACGGCATGGAGGCGGCAGCGGGATTTTGAGATGCAAGAACTACAAAGCAGTAGAAGTTGCTGAGGATGCATGCCTGCAGGTACCCAATCAAGATTTTCATTCGGGGAAACGGGAAATTTTTTTCAAGGAATTGCATGTATAACGCTCTAGTTGCATTGCAGGAACAATCAGTCGGGTTTCGTTATCTTTTTTCATGCGCCAAATTCGTTTTTATCCATCTTATTTGCAATGTCTTAAAACGATCCCTCCACTTCTGAATCGCAGACTTCATATATACTAGTTACTCTGCGCACACATCTTTTTTATCATTATCGATTCACTAAAGTGAAATTTGACAAATTATGTGGTCTTTCTTAACGTTGTAATTCACGGACTGCTGCAACTTTTGTACCTACTGTTGAGGTGATACTGATTTATTGGATCTGATGATACATGTAAAAATTGTAAATCCATTGAGTGACACTCTCGAGATGAACATTGTGGGTGGAGAACAATAAATTATTATTTATATAAATCTAGCTAGGAAGTTGTTTTACTTAATGACATGGATTCTTGTCCTTTCATATGTATTATTCTATATTATACCATTATGATATTGTCAAAAATTTGTATGAGACGGTATCACAGATCGTATTTTGTGAGACGAATCTCTTATTTGGGTCATCTATAAAATAGTATTATTTTTTATGCTAAGAATATTACTTTTTATTGTGAATATCACTAGGGTTGACCCGTCTCACATATAAAGATTCGTGATATCGTCTCACAAGAGACCTATTCTATGACATTATCTCACTTAACAAAAGACTTTCCAAACAACAATACTACCCACATTCATCTCACAACAAATTACATAACATTCATTTTGTAAAAAAAAAAAAAAAATAATACATTTTATGTCCACACAATAATTTTACAAATTATGACATTAATTACAAATATTTTCAATATAAATTGTGCATTTGATAGGTTTACTAGTATATAATAGAGCTTTACATATTAATGTTTTGTCATTGAAAGTTGTCAAATTTTTTGCGAAAAATAATCGACATATTATAGTTATATGTATCTTGACATGTATTTATATCAATTTTCATGTAATTATTTTGCATAATGATTAAAATAATTGAATTTACACTAAAAATAAAGGTGAATTTAAATAACTAATAAAACTCTTGTGCCAACGAACCAGGTTTTCGCCACCACGAACTCTTTGTGTCAATGGATTAGTTCGATCTAAAACTTTAAAAACGGGTGTAAATGGAAAGAATGATTGACAAGTAGTTGTTAAACGGAGTTGAAGTTAACAAATTCTGATTATTTCACAACAAAAAATCGATATCAGTCCGATTTTATCGTGTAAAATTTATGTTACAGAATAAATCTAATTGTTTTTCAAAGGTTTCATATATATCTTCGAGTGCACTTAATCCAAATTTCATTCCAGTTAAACAACCAGCAACTAGTCATGTATTCATCCCATGGTAACAACACAAGAAATTTAACGAAATTCTAAATTAGTTAATGGGAGAGACCATATGTATAAAGATTGGCTTTTAAAAAAAAAAAGTTGCGACTTTGGTATTGTATATATAATTGTGTATATATTTATTTATGATTTTTGTTTTATATTTTCAAATTTCAGGTCTAGTTTTCAAGATAGTGTCATGTTGGCACCATATCGATGTCACGTCATGTCAGAAATAATAAAATCTACATTTTTTTCTCTTTTTCATATTAAAGCTGATAAGGTCATTTCTGGATTATAAGAAGCTAAACATCTATTCTCTCGTAATAAAATATAGTTTAAACAAAAAGTAAAATGCGAAACACGCATTTTCTGGAACTTAGGCATCGTTTGACTCATGAGATGAGATGATGCATAATTATTTAAAAGTCTAATCTTTTGTAGAACATAAGTTAAAAATTGGATGAAATAAAAAATATGTAATCAAGTGATGTTTCCTCCTCCACATCAAACAATGTATGATATACTGATATGTGAATGATAAACCAATGTATATAGATGACATAATGATTTATCTATACTAACATATAAAAAACGAGGTCATCATGATAGTAACTACCTTAGAAGACATTATAATATTTAATTCATAATTATTTTTCTTACCCAATATCCCACTAAAAATCTCCTCAAGTCATTCCACATTTTATATAGAAAAAACTTTATAAACAAAACTTTCTTTTTAAATTAAACAAATCTTCTAAATTAAAAACAATTCTATGTTAATAGTTTATTTTTATTTGATCAACTTAAAAGAATAATAACAAACGCAACGCGTGTACATCTTTCACTAATAACTATAATCTTTTGTCAAGCTTGAGTCAAACGTTTGATTAAATAAAAATGTGTAATCAACTGATGTCTCATTTTTTAACGACATTAATTATTTTATTCCGTGAAATATCCGAGTAGTCCATCAATAATTTCTAGGTTTTATTTCTCTAAGCTACACATTTGAGAGTGATAATGATGTTTCAACCCACATTTGGCCCTTTAAAAGGAAACATTCCATTCCGGGACCTCATAATTTCATTAATGATACAACTCAACACCTCTAGGCTTTATCTACTTCAAGATATTCCCCAAAAATTACACTAATTATAATAAATTCCAACACCTATCTATCATTTTCTTCATTAAATTTTCTTCTATAATGAAATTATTATAGCTTTTTAATTTTAAATTCCTTGTTTCTTATCTAAATAGTAATCTCCACAACTCGTTAAAAAAAACTTTTTCTTTAAAAATATCTAGTTGAGTCGATATCCAATATCAGAGGCGGAGCCAGAAATATGTCTCTGTTCGGACTGAAATTTTAAACTCTAGAGCTTTTAATATTTTAAATTGATCTACCCGAGCTAATATCATATTATTCCAAAATTATACAAAATTTACATATACATTTTAAAAAAATTGAGCCACCCGAGTGGAGCCACAAGGGCTTTGCATGTGGCTCCGCCCGCCCCTGTCCGATATGACGCTTAGCGTGCAATGTTTTTTTGCTGATCAACTAGCTCATTATACTCATCTCGACCGACATTGTTCGTAATCATTTTACAAATTTATGGGGTTTATCGGACAAAAAGTTGTTTCGTCGAAATTTAGATATGAAATTACTGGAAAAAAATCATTCAAGAACTAATTATATGAATAGGGATATATATTAGAAGATCAATCCTAAGAGTCCTTGTCAACACACTTAATTGAACGTTATGTCGAAGGCTAAGTTTATGCACCTCATCTGTCGAACGCGTGGTGCACCATTGCCCTTAACTTCCATACATAGAACACACACACACACACATATATATATACACTTATGTGAACACCGATGATATATCACTCTCTTATTGGATGTACAACTTTTTTTATGTTTCATGACATCCAATAGGTGAGTGTCACCTCATCGGTGCTCACATAATTGTGTACGATTGATGTACAACACATCAAAACTGTATAATTCTCTTTTTTTTTACATGAACGATTTCGTTCAACATTATCATGTAATCTTCGTTCTCGAGTTATTATTGAGTCTACTATGAAAGATATCATAATATCATCACATGACAAAATATATTGATATATCACATTACGTTTACCGATTTTGGTCCAAATAGAAATATTTATGGCCCATTCTTTCAAGATTTTTGGGCCAAAATCTCTAACTGGGACACATTGCAATCGATAATGTATTAATCATCCTTGGATTATAGGTTTTTATAAAATTTTCAAATCTTGTATTATTGTTTTGTAATTGCTACATTGATAGTCGAGTGGTGAATTTGTTACAATTAGATCTCGAACACGAGATGTTATCTTAAAATTTGGTATCAGATTCGTTAAAAATCATAATCAATACTAATGAAATTTAGTAGTAGGTTTCTTGTGAGACGGATACGAGTCAACCATGCTCATATTTACACTAAAAAGTAATACGTTTGGCGTAAAAAATAATAATTTTTCATAGGTGACCGAAATAGAATATTCGTATTACAAAATTCATATTTGAGACCGTCTCATATTAGTTTTCTTGAAAATTTAGAGGGTCAAATGAAATTATTTTATTAATTTCTAAACACAATTATTTCAATAATCAATGACTCTTCGAAGTTTGTAATTTAATTTTCCAATACACCAAGATTAAATGGAAAGATTGGAAATTTATTTATTTTTTGATTGTTGATCATAACTACATAATTAGCTAGCCTATATCATGATTAACTAGGGATTATAATTTTTCTCAGATTCCCCCAAACATAGCGAGTTTGGGGATAATTTTTCGGATATGGGTTCAAATTCGGAGATTTTTCGAATAGTAGATATCTTGTGAGACGATTTCACATATCTCTTTCCGTGATACGCGTTAACTTGATCTATATTTAAAATGAAAAATAATAGTTTTAGTATAAATATAATATTTTATCATGAACTGGATCAGGTTAAAGATTTGTTTCATAAAATTGATCTATGAGACGTTCTCAAATACGTTTTTGTGTTTTTCAAATCCTCATAACAAATCAAAGACACATATTGACATGTTATCTTCTTCTCCGAACATGTCCTGACAATGAAAATAATAATAATAATAATACATAAATTTTCGTAAAAATTAACGAATAAAAAAAAATCGAAATCACCAACCATCCAAACTCTTTCACAAACTAACTTGGGGGTAGATGTCGTTTCATTTTTTTTCTTTATTAAACCATTAATTATAAATGTTGGTATTGTTTAAGTTATATTAATATTTATACATGCAATCAGATTCTAATATAACTATTGTTTAAATAAATTTAATGACTTTTTTGTCAACTCAACCCGTATTTTGAAGCGATGATGAATAATATGATGGAGATTTAATCCTCGTGAGGTCGGGGATGACTGGATGTGTATAATAAACATGTCCCGTCTATTGCAATTCCTAGAAGCTAGAATGAGGAATGTGATGAAAATTTAATCATCGAGGGTTGGGGATAGGGATTTGTAACGATCGTGAGCTATCTAAATCTTGGGCTTTCTCTCTTATGGGAATTCTCTCTCACGAGTTTTCTCACGTGCCATTACTCATAGAATATCCTCATCTTTGGAAAATAAGTTTCTTCTGCCTTACTCAGCACTCCGTGATAAATATATAGATTTCTATAGTGTTGGTTCAACAAGATTACATATTTTTAAAATGTGATTATATATA